>NC_092338.1:180667500-180970000 GCF_046630445.1 Rutidosis leptorrhynchoides | reverse complement strand
AAAGAAAACCCCATTCGTCTAATTTTGACTTGGATTCCGATATACCAATTATCGGTCAGAGCAGGCATATGCCAAACGTGAATACCACCCGAAGCTACCGGCAGAACACCTGGTAGAGAGACCCAATCTTGGGTGAAATAAATACCGCGACTTCTATATTTTTCAATAAAATCATCACGCAGTAAATCAACAAAGCCCAAAGTGATCTCTCTTTCACCTTCAAGTTTACCTACTACGGTACCGGAATGAATATGATCTCCACCAGACATACGTAATGCTTTAGCTAGTACACGGAAGTGCATACCATGATTCTTCTGTCTATCAATAACTGCATGCATTGCGCGGTGGATGTGAAGAAGTAGACCATTATCTCGGCAATAATGATTGAGAATAATCAAAAACGGAAAGTGTTCCATTGGAACATCAAAACGTGACTAAATTGGTCCTAGTTACTCTTCGGGACGGAGTGGAAGAAGGGAGGGGATTCTCGAATGCGGAAAAGGATCCAATAACTTCGAAAGAATTGAACGAGGAGCCGTATGAGGTGAAAATCTCATGTACGGTTCTCCGGGGGATGGATCTATAAGAATTCACCTATCCCAATAACAAACAAACCTGACTTGAATGATCCTGTATTAAGAGCTAAATTGGCTAAAGGTATGGGTTTCCAAATGAACAAATTCAAACTTGAAAAGGATCTTTCTGATTCTCGAAGAATGAGGGGCAAGGGGATTGATCGAGAAAGATATGTCCGCCGTCAAATCCCAGGGCTCAACTCTGGACAGGAGGTGGAAACTACCAAGCTCGAGTACGGTAGGGGCAGAGGGAATTTCCGGTGGAGCGGTGAAATGCGTAGAGATCGGAAAGAACACCAACGGCGAAAGCACTCTGCTGGGCCGACACTGACACTGAGAGATGAAAGCTAGGGGAGCGAATGGGATTAGATACCCTAGTAGTCCTAGCCGTAAACGATGGATACTAGGCGCTGTGCATCCTAAAACTCGGCCATGTCGCCAAAACGATACACAATAGGAGAAAAAATCCACCTTTTTTACTAAACTTTAGTTTCTTGTACTTGCATATTGCATCCCTTTTTTAATCCTTTTTCTAAATTTATATATAAAAATTAGAAAAGAAACCTTTTATTCCCCCCTTCCCAAATTGTACAAGCTTCTTCCAAAGCATACGGCTTTCTGGATGTAGATGGTGATATCTATACAGATGGATAGTAGTAGAAAAGAATCGGGAAGTCTTGCTTCGACCATTAGAATTTTTCCATTATAATCTTTCTTTGAATTTTAGATTCAAAGATTTCCAATCTTTTACAAAATTCCCAGAATAGAATAAAACAGCACAACAGAATAAGAGATTTCAATTCGTTTGTTGATGAGGCGGCACCCGGATTTGAACTAGGGAAAAAGGATTTGCAGTCCCCCGCCTTACCACTCGGCATAAACTTAGTTTTAATAGATTAGTAGTGAAGTATGGAGTTATTATTATTATCATTGTCATTATTACCATTTTCATTATTATGAACAACACTTTTATTGAAAATAATAACTACGGTTACAACAACATAACTACGGTTACAACAAATGGAGTACAACAAATTACTACTTAATTTCTTAACCAAACCTAGTAGGACACGAATTCCTGTTATGACCTAGTTTTTTGCAAAACCAGACCTTGGTAGACCTGTATCTCAGTTCTGACTTTCATCCATCTCATTACGGTACTGTTGTTTTCGTCTCCCCCATGTGTTATCAATCATGATGGATCGGCCATAATTGTGCAGTATGCATTGGCCCAGTATGTGGCATCTCTAAGTAGATGTAAGTGATAATTATATTGTTCTCTCCACATGGTAGTAGTGTAGTATTTACTAATCAAGGTCTTTGGATCTTTATTTCATTTGTGACATACTGCAATGCCATGAGAGCAAGGCATCCTTTGATGTTGCCATCTTCCACACGTGCACTTTTTGGCCAAATATTCCACTGTGTAATATGTCCCTCCATCATCGCTTCTTTGATATGTAGATTAAATCTTGTACACGCCTGTTGAAAAGTCATAGCATGTTACAGTGTAAGTAGAAGAAAGTTTATCACGATCTTGAAATTGTGCCCACATAATGTTGGATAATGTTCCTTGCCATTGTGAGCGGTTCTTTCTTGGTTGTTGAAGTGCTCTCTTGTGTAGTGAAATGTCTAATCAATACACACTTTGATTCTCATCATACGGGCATGACGCAAAACATTGTTCAACGACTCGGCTATGTTTGTGGTTAAGTTACCCCAACGACGACGACTGTTGTCTCTAAACAAAGTCCACTTATGAAGATCAGCTTCTTCTAAATAATCTCAAGCCGCCTAATTCACTCTTTTAATTCCACGCACAACACCTTTGTATCTATTACTTTGCATCATGGAACCGGCCCTCCAACACAACATCTTTAGCTCGGTGTTTCTTGTAAACTTTGCCATCAAGTTACTATGAATATGGTGCAAGCAATAACGATGATGCCAACCATATTGCTGGTTAGCCATCGCATTAAGTATACCTTGATGACTATTAGATATGACACACAATTCTCTGTTACTGTGACAATTAACATGTGTTTAGAACTATTCCAAAAAGAAAGCCCAACATTCCTTCGTCTCAGTGTCAACTAATGCGAATGCAACATGCAGAATTTTCCCGTTAGCATTTTTTGCTACCTCATAGGCAATATTTTGACTAATTTGAGATATATTGTCAGTAACAATTATACTGGAGGCTAAGCAACGATTGTTGTTACCTTGCACATTTCCATAGCAAATGTGTCCGTCAATCCATTTTGTACATTTCCACACACGATCTTTATTTTTCATTGTAGCAGCTACCATCCAAGGACATCGTCTAATTTTATTTGGACCATTGTAATGAGGACTATTTGTGTAACAAATTGCTTTATAATAACTTGCTCTGCTATCTTCAACGAAAATTTCTCTCTGTCGATCGATATTCCAGTTCCATACAGCGAATACAAATTCTTCTTTATTTATAAAAACCATTCTTCTTCTTAGTACACCATCATGTTTATAACAATCCCATCCTAGCCTATCATCCTCATCGAACGCAGGTCGATTAGAATCTTCTTCAACATTAAGAAACTCGAAAGAATGGCTCACAGGAGGTTAGATCGGCCTCTCGATCACGTTTTGATCATCTTCAGATATATCTCCTTCAACACTATAATTACTTACCGAACCTTCACTCGAAGTTCACATACCATCATCGAAATCAACTTCTTCTATTTGTTCTTCAGCCACCACTTCATCTTCATCTACAAATACACCTCCTGATTGAAATGTGGATGCACCACCGCCCTCGGTTTGTGTAACTTGAGAAGATTGAATTAAACTTTGTAACTGATCTAAAAAACCGGATCGTTGTGTCAAAAAGACTTACTCAAACCGAATTTTAATTTGACCAATTGTAACAACCCTGTTATTCCCGTTAAACTTCATTAACTACCCGTTAAGTTATTTGACTGAACTTACTGAAATTTTTGTATTTAATTTAATTAAATTCATACTTGAGTTCATGATGAACTACTATATCTAATATATGATTATATTAGCCGAAAAACCTATTTCATGTTTTGAAATACTGAGAAAACGATACAGTGTTGAAAACTGCAACAGAGGTCCCGTGAGACTGCGAAAAGCTCAATTTTTAGTAAAATAATTATTTTTAATAATTATTAACTTTAAGAAAAAAATATTTAATGAATTAAATTTGGTGGGATGCGTTTGAACGATCGGTAAACGTTCCGGGAACTCGGTATGGTTAACGGTAACTAGAAACGAACCACACTTAGCGGACTAGCAAGCCAAAACATAATGTAATTCACTTTTAATAATTATATTATATAATTATAATTTTTAAGACACTTTAGACTTATTGGAATTTTTATAAATTAAAAACACGGAAAATTAACGTTTAGCGCTTCGATACGCGATTTCGATTAACGACACCTATCCGGCTACACAATAATTGTACTAACTAGTTAAAATAAGTCCATGGACTCCCTTTCAAGGCCCCATGGTCGAAATCCTCACCCCATAGTGATTCATTTGATTTATTTGGCCCAACTCATGTTTTAACATAACTAGTGATTAATAAGGATAAGCCTAGCCCTAATCACATAAAAATAATGCATTCTTTCTTTTATCCTTTTCTGGCCGTGACCTGCTCCAACACTCATCATCATCTTGATCGACACTTCTTAGCTCAAGAACATCATCCATAGTTGCTTGTTTGCTTAATCGTTTACATAATCGTGTTCCTCTCGTTCTCCTCTACGCGTGGATACAAGTAATTGCTTGATTGGTGGTAAAATCTCACAAACCCTAATTGTTAAAATCTGAATTTTATTACTTATTACATAGTCTAGATGTTCTATTGCTCAATTGGTCGCGTTTGTACATGTAACTAGTCGCTATTTTGTCCGATTTGCGAGTTAGGGTTTTAAAACGAATTGTATTGCTATGCTACCGATTTGCAAAGTATTTAGATGGATATCTATAAAAAAGCTATTGAATTTGCTCACTTGAATCGCATGATTTCATTTTGTATAGCCTAAGTTATGATCGTTTGAAGTTCGTGTTACAACGTGTTGACTAGTAAGTTGTTCATGGACCAAATGACCATTTAACATGCTTTTTGCTAACCAAGATTTTATATTCTGTAAAGTGCATGATTATTACTTGATGTTTCATGTAGACTTCACATGCTAATTTTTTCTAGATGTTTGTATATTCGAACCCGAAAACGACTACCTGAATGAGATCGAATCTGTCTATTTTGCACAAATAGTTGTCTCTCATGAAGTAGAAGTTGAATTGGACTTTGTTCTTCTGGTATGTTGTTGTATGTATATTTCTTAGCATATCTTTCTTACATGTCTAGCTCTAAAAGTCTTATTTGCTATGTGTTATATGCGTGCCGAAACCAAAGGTCTGAATTCTGTCTAAATCTGAAAATCAGACATGTTGGTTAAAACTGTACAAATTGGCTATGGTTTTCTTTAATCTTTTTACCACTGATACTTGAGGTGTTTAGATTCATCTCCAATTGGCCATTTGTTAATCGCTATTTTCTAGATTAAATAAGAATTAAAATGAAACTGATGCGCAAACAGAAACCGTCCTTGAATGTTTTGCATGCTACATGAGTTCTAGGAATCGTATGATAGTGTGCTTGGTCTTTTTAGAAAGCTTAATGTATCTACTTTTGATCTGGAGCTTTCCATGCTATCATGTTTTATGTGTTGAGAATTATACATGTTGTTTGCATGACGCGCGTGAAGTCTAAGTGTTACGATGAGCTATGAATGCATACATGTTAAACCATGAACTAAACATGTTAGTTGAACTAGAGTTGATTTGTTGACCAATATGACATGACCTACTGATATGGTTGACTTTGGTTGACCACTTTGACCAAGTTTGACATATGGTTTGACTTGCATGACTAGTTGACTTATGTGTTGACTTTTACTTATAAATGTGCCGGTTTGAGCACTAGGAAAACATGTGCACTATGGATATAACATAGTGTGATATTATAAACTTATGTGAACGATCTAATTGATTAGGTTAATGCTTTACGATTTTAAATCGTTCGGTCTACGTACTACATTTGACTAAGCTTTTACTGTGCAAACAAGGTGAGACTACAGTCCCGCATTTTACATGTTTTCTGGGATGAGAATACACGTTGATTACTTTTACGATATTACAAATGCTTTTATGTTTGACACGAGTACTATTATACCTGTTGAGTTTGTTCAGAAATTCCCTAGCTTGAACACTTTAATTACCTTCGGGTAAGCGCAAATTAGATGGACGTTTCCGTTAGGTTAGGCAAACCTCACCCAACAATATTAACTGTGGTGCATTTACTTTGAACTATAATTACACTCGAACAAGTATATACAATTCACCGGGTAAGGATAAGTGTAGTTATATACTATACGCCGGTCTTAGATAGTATTAAACTGCTCCTAGTGGTATGTACATTTTTACAATGCTTAGGTTGTGCTTATTGAAATCTCGTGGTCAAATTCAAATGAACTATTTTTTTTAATAATGTTTTGCAGATACTATTTTACGTTACTTAAAACTGTGGTTCACAAACAAGAGAAATAAAACTTGACATGGTATTTTCTACGAACATTTGAAACTTGACATGATATTGTCTGCAAACATTTAAAACATGACACAGTGCTGTCTACAAACTTTAAATATGAAACCTTTGTGGTCTCATACGTAGCAATTGGTTACTCAAACTTGTGTTTTACAAGCAGGAGAAACAAACATTTTTTAATGTCATACACAGCTGAAACTTGACATTGATGTTCACAAACAGACTAAAATTTGACAAATGTTATCTGCAAACTTTTAATATTAAACCTTGGTGGTCTTTCGCTAATAAACGTTTTCTGAAAATCGTTTCTTAAACATAATGTATTGTTTACTTAAACCTGTAGATTCATTCAACATTATTGTTGACCCGTTTTGCGTATTATTTCTCAAGTATTAATTGCTTCCGCTGTAGATATTTGCTATTATATATAGAAGTCAAACCATACGCTGGGACCAGAGTTAACATCGCCATTGATGGATTTTGATGGGGTTTTAAACCAATGTAATGTGGATTTCGACCAGCCAAAAAATATATTGATTCCAAAAGATTAGCGTCGTGAATTTCAGTCGCACACGCATTGCCGAAGTACTCATTCCACATAATCATCTTCATCGTATGTGTTCTTGGATTAGCACCCACGTATTTATAAGCCATTTCGTTTAACTTCATGCAGTTAATCTTTTGGTATAATGGAAAAGTGGTTCTAAGTGATGTTTCATCACTTGTTAACCACCCATTTTGAAATGTAATTCTACCACCCCAAACAAACTGAACCATAAATCCACGAAAATTCAGCCATTCTATGTGATGAATATAAGGTGTTTTAGCGTTTTAGTAATATAAGGTGTTTTAGTGCTTTAGTAATTGAAGAAACATGTAATGGTAATAGTTTTGCGATTAATTGATTCCAGTTTAACTATATAAATAAAAGATATTTCTGGCAATTCAAACTCATATTGATTGTAATAACAGACTATGATATGATAGGTTGTAGCCTTGAAGTAATAATAGTCTGAAAACTGGAAAAAATAATTGTGAAAATCAGGGGTACAAACCGACATTTTAATTGTCAGTTTGCAAAGGATGTCAGTATACCGGAAAACTTCTACGATTAGGGCAACGTGGCTACAAACCGGCATTTGAAATGTCGGTTGGGATTAAACAAAAATACAAACCGGCAATCGAAAGGCCAGTTTACCTATTTGTATAAATTTCAACTTTGAAAACCATTTCTCTAATTCCCCTTCCAAATATTACCATTTTAAAAAAATTCCCCGATTACTCAGTCCCTTTCTGTGACACCGCTATTTTTTTTATATATATATATATACGTGGCGGAAGCATTTATTTATTAATTACAAAATAAACATTAACTATTACTAAGACAACCAGTGTCACATGTCATTACAAAATACATGTTTATACGGAGAAGATGTAGTTACAATCTGTTTTCAAAAGAACACAGTTTAAACTATAAAAGATCACATCAGAGTTAATCCTGTCAAACATAACATCACCATGCCCGACTTCTCCCAAAAAGCACTATCTACAAAAGCTATCAACCTGTAGGGAAGGAGATGGAGGGGAATTAGCATGAAGCTAAGTGAGTACGACTAACTATAGGCCATAGAATACATAAGTGTTATACTAATCATGTCACAATAGTCTAACACACAAACATCACCCAAGTGCCGTCTACAGAGACTCTGGCAGCTCGGCCAAACCATTAACCACCAGCTGATCGGACTGGGGCTTACCAGAAGTTCCTCCACCACCGTATGTATATACATAATCCACACGCGACGGACGCATCATTCACATATATATATACACCACCGTTGTCTAGGCTACCAAGAAGGAACCCAACCAGCAGGTTGATCTCTCCTACCGAGGCTACCACACAATAGGGATGCACTGGGCTCCAGCAGACAAGCATCAAATAACATGCAGTCATCACTAGTACTAACTAACCACAACAATAAGTATATCTAACAAACATGGCAATCATAATATAACATGCTTCTATATACTATATTCTCCAGTTAGTCCCACTCACCGATTACCAGCAAACGAGAAGGTATTCTGCTGTCTAATCACTGAACCTTCTCTGACTCCTTTTCTCCTGAGAAAACATATACACAAGTTAGTTTCTGTCCGTTAACATCAAATAACACAATACATAAATTTTTGTCAGAAAAAGTGTCCGCGAAATTTTTTTTTTTGCTTAACACTTATGCACTTTCAAAATTTACATCCTGAACATCAAAATACAAACGGGCAGCATAACGGCTAAAAATCAACACTTAGGTAAAATATTCTGCCCTGGACACTCAGTCGGTCTACTGACTCTTACAGTCGGTCGACTGTCGACACAACCGGTCGACTGACCTTCCCAGTCGGTCGATTCATTTGGTATTACATCAATCGACCGAAGGTAAATTTCAGTCAGTCGGTTCACTCAACAGTCAGTCGGTTGTCTTCGTCAAACGGCCGATTCAACCCTCAGTCGGTCGACTGTCGACCGACAGTCAGCCGAGTGTGTTCATCTTCATCAGAAACTGAACAAAGGCTACGGACTTCACGATGAAATCCTCAAATCTCGATCTAAAGCTCGTTTTAAACACCAAAATCGACCACAACTTGTTCACTACCTGTTATAGACTCAAAACCCACAACAATTTGACCATGACAACACTTAAATCACTTGTTTTGACACAAATTCAAGCTTTTTACAAAACTCACACAAAACTATGAATTTAACAACGAATTGAACACAAAAACACATGTTACTTACCTTGATAGACTCAGTAAATGATAACAAACACAATTCTAACACCAATTTAAGCTCAAGATCAATGTTTAAGGATTAGGGTTTGATTGTAGGTGGAAGGGAAGGTACGGGAGTGTTTTGGGAAGGATCTGGAAAATGCAAGAGAGAGACTGCCTAAGTCATCTAAAGTGGGTTTAATTCCCACGCTGTGTGACACACGAGTATTTATCAGTTATCTGATATCTTTCGTACGTCATTTGACAACCCAAACGAAGTCCAAATTAAATAAACAAACCTGTTCTGTGACCCTTGTCACAAACTGGTCCTAACCACATCATTAAATAATAATAAACATTAAATAAAAATAAAAGCATATAGTAATGCAATACAAACTTAAGGGCAATCTAGTAATCTTACATCTAGGCCTGATTGAGTATGTTACAAATCTACCCCCCTTAAGAAGATTCCGTCCTCGGAATCTGGTCAAGGTCAAACAAATGGGGATATCGCGCCCTCATTAACTCCTCGGTTTCCCACGTCAAGTTAGAACCTAAACTGTGCCGCCATTCCACTAACACCATTGGAATCTGTTTCTTTCTTAACTTTGTGACTTTCTTATCTACTATTCGAATTGGCTCTTCTACTAGTTTCTTAGTCAAGTCGACTTTCAAATCTTTCAATGGAAGAATCTGACTTTCATCATCTACTTTGCACTTTCTCAGATAACACACATTGAACGTAATGTGAATTCCTGCTAATTCTGAAGGAAGATCTAAAACAACAGTCTGATCATTCAAAATTTCTTTGATCGAAAATGGCCCAATAAACCTCGGTGCTAGTTTACCACGTTTACCAAATCTGATCACCCCTTTCCACGGCGAAACTTTCAGATAAACACGATCACCTACATTAAATGTCATCGGATGTCTGCGCGGATCAGCATACATCTTTTGTCTGTCTCTGGCTGCTTTTAACTTCTCACGTGCAATTTCAACCTTTTCTGCAGTTTTCTGAACAATTTCGGGACCTGCAAATTGTTTCTCACCTGCTTCTAACCAACACGTAGGAGTTCTGCATTTGCGACCATACAACATTTCATATGGCGGCATTCCAATACTCGAATGATACGAATTGTTGTAAGCAAACTCTATCAGTGGAAGATGCGAATCCCAAGAACCACCATATTTTAAGACACACGCTCTTAACATGTCTTCTAACGTTTGAATCGTTTGTTCACTCTGACCGTCTATTTATGGATGATATGCTATACTTAAATTCACACGCATACCAGATTCTATTGTAAACTGTTCCAGAAGTTCGATAAAAACCTAGTATCTCTATCGGAAACTATTGACAATGGTATACCATGCCGACTAACGATTTCTTTCAAGTACAACTCTGCCAAATCACTTAACGAAGCTGTTTCACGAGTAGCTAAAAAGTGAGCACTCTTTGTTAAACGGTCTACAATCACCCAGATCATGTCGTGTCCTTTCTGGGTTCGGGGTAACTTGGTTACAAAATCCATCGTTATATGATCCCATTTCCACTGAGGAATTTCTAACTGTCTTAGAGATCCATACGGTTTTTGATGTTCTGCCTTAACTTGCACACAAATATGATATTTTTGGACAAAATTTGCAACATCTGTCTTCATTGTCGGCCACCAATACAATGTTTTCAAGTCTCTATACATCTTTGTACTACCTGGATGCACTGATAATCTCAATTTATGCGCTTCAGTAATAATTAAATCCCTCAAATCTCCAAGCATAGGCACCCAAATTCGATCTTTATAGGTCTTTAATCCTCTAGAATCATTGCATATGTCAAATTTTCTTTTAGTCATTTGTTCAGTCTTTAGGTTTTCGTTATTCAAAGCTACTAACTGAACGGTTTTCAATCGATCAATCAAGTCTGAAACTATTTCAGTTCTCATAAATCTAACATTTTCAATGGTTTTCTTGCGACTCATAGCATCTGCGACCACATTTACTTTACCCGAATGGTACTTAATCTCACAATCGTAGTCTTTAATCAATTCTAAACATCGACGTTGACGCATATTTAATTCTTTCTGCGAAAAGATATATTGAAGACTCTTATGATCTGTATAGATTTCACAGTGTGTACCATACAAATAATGTCTCCAAAGCTTCAAAGCAAACACAACTGCAGTTAAATCTAAATCGTGAGTAGGGTAGTTTCGTTCATGATTCTTCAACTGTCGTGAAGCATACGTTATAACTTTATTTCTTTGCATCAAAACACAACCCAGACCTGTACATGACGCATCGCAGTAGACCACAAAATCTTCTGTTCCCTCTGGTAAAGCTAAAATTGGCGCTTGACATAACAACTGTTTGAGAGTCTGAAAAGCGTTTTCTTGTTCATCAGTCCATCGAAAGGCTACATCTTTTCTAGTTAACTTATTCAACGGACCTGCTATTTTAGAAAAGTCTTTGATAAACCGGCGGTAATAACCTGCTAAACCCAGAAAACTCTTGATTTTTGTCGGCGTTTTCGGTGAGTTCCAATTCATTACGGCCTCTATCTTAGACTAATCCACTTTAATACCCTGTTCACAAATCACATGACCTAGAAACTGTACTTCTCGCAACCAAAATTCACACTTAGAAAACTTTGCGTACAATTGTTCCTGTTTCAGAAGTTCTAACACCAACCTTAGATGCGTAGCATGATCTTTCTCGGTTTTTGAATATATTAAAATATCATCTATGAAGACAATCACAAACTTGTCAAGATACTGACGACACACCCTATTCATTAAATCCATAAACACTGCTGGCGTGTTTGTTAACCCGAATGGCATAACTAAAAATTCATAATGACCATATCTAGTTCTGAACGCTGTTTTTGGTATATCACTCACTGCAACACGTACCTGATGATACCCTGAACGTAAATCAATCTTTGAAAAGTAGGAAGCATCATGTAACTGATCAAATAAATCATCTATTCTCGGTAAAGGATACTTATTCTTTATTGTTCTCTTATTCAAATCACGGTAATCTATACACATACGAAGCGACCCATCTTTCTTTTTCACAAACAACACAGGAGCACCCGATGGTGAAGAACTTGGTTGAATAAACCCCTTATCTAACAATTCCTAAATCTGAGACATCATTTCTCGGATTTCTGATGGAGCTAATCTGTAAGGAGCTTTTGCAACTGGTGTAGCACCGGGAACCAAATCAATTTTATACTCTACTTCACGTACTGGAGGTAACCCTGGTAAATCATCTGGAAATACTTCGGGAAATTCTGACACAACGGGAATATCGGTCACCTGCTTCTTCTCTTTCTTAACATCAATCACGTAGATTAAGAATGAATCACACCCTTTCGTTATTGCCTTCTGAGCTTTCATTAGGGAAACCATAGGGAAGTTAAATCCACTGCGCTCTCCCCTAGCTATCACTCGGGATCCATCGACCAAATGAAAAGAAATCATATTCTTATCACACTTAATATTAGCCCTATTAGCTCTTAACCAATTCATACCTATGACTACATCAAAGCTAGGTATAGGCATCAACAAACAGTTTAAAGGAAAGGAATGGCCGTCGATTTCGATGGTAATTCCAGACACAGATGATGTGCATGGAACCATTTTACCATCAGCTACTTCTATTCCCAAAGGCTTATCTAACATCCTAACAGGCACCTTCAACTTATCACAGAAGCCTAAGGACATAAAAGAATGGTTCGCTCCTGAATCAAATAACACACGAGCTGGCAAGGAATTAACCAAGAACATACCGGTAATGACGTCATTGGTAGCGATTGCAGCGTCTACCGTCATCTGAAACGCCCTTGCCTCTGTCGTTGGAGGATTCTTTCTCTTCTGCCCCACAGTAGAAGTAGAAGATCCCCCAAAAGTGACTGACCTCGCCCCTGACCCTGCCCTAGAACCGGCTCTTGATGCAGATGGACAATTTGCAGATCTATGCCCCTCTTGATGGCAGCTCTAACAAACATTAGACTTAAAAGAACAAGCTGTTGATTCATGACTTAACACTCCACATTTCAAACACCTTCTGGTCATTGGAGAACACGGACCGACATGGGTCGACTTGCAAACATTACCCCACCCAGACTGACTAGAACCTGATCCACTCATACCAGACTTACTTTTCTGTTTAAACCCACCTGACTTCTTACCACGAAATCCTGATTGCTTACTGGATTGTTGATTTGACTGTCCACCCGATTGACCTTCTGATTTACCCCCAAAAGATCCACTTCTCGAACTTTCTCTTTTTGATGCCATTATATCACCTTCTGTAACTTTAGCCATCTCATGAGCCTGCGCCAAAGTTGTTGCAAATCTCGCAACGGTTCTGTACTCCGGCTTAATCACCCGCATAAAATGCTGAATCTTATCTTTCTCAGTTGGTACCCACTGTTGAACGAACCTTAGCTTAGATGTGAAATCTCTGAAAACCTCATCAATCGTCATACTTTTTGTCATCTTCATACTCAGAAACTCGGTTTTCAATCTTTCCATCTCATACTCAGAACAATACTACTCACAAACCATAGCAGCGAACTGTTCCCAAGTTATCTGACTGATCTGTTCTTTAGGTAAATATGCAGTGATAGAGTCCCACCATTCCATTGCTTCACCTTTGAGAAGCCTACTAGCAAATATCACCATGGATTCAGGCTCACAAAAACATGCTTCCAACGCTCTCTCTACTTCTCTTAGCCAATTAAGGGTCATTGTAGGGTTTGTGTGACCACTGTACTCAGGAGGTTTGCAGTCCATAAACTATTTATAGGTACACTTCCTTCTTGTCTCAGGGACTTGAAATGGGTACATCATTTGATTAGGAAAAGTCTGGTTAAACGGAAATGGCATTTGATAGTTTTGATAGGTATTTTGTGGAAACTGTGATTGGGAACTGCCACCAGCTTGAGTATAAAAATTAGGAGGAAAGGTTGTGTTCAACGCAGTGGTATTAGGGTTCCATTGCGCCCGTTCTTGTTCTAATTCTTTAATTTTCTCCTGAGCTTCTAGTAACCGACTTTGAAGTTCTATTACTTCTTGAGAGGTTTCTTCTTCTGAAGACACATGTCCATCTTCGTCAGGGGCTCTAAAAGTACCAGTTCCAGGGACAGTAGTGTAGAAACCCGAACTAATCCTCCCGGACGGAATCTTCAACAGTTGGTTCCATCGCGATGATCGACTCCAAATAATGTCTTTAATATGAGCAAATGCACAGCGGAAGACTTAATTTGTACCTGAGAATAACATGCTTCAAAAAGTCAACATAAAGTTGGTGAGATATATAGGTTTGATGCTAGCAGCGTTATAACTATGGACCACAAGATTTCATATATAAAAAAAATAATACACTCGCAAGTGTATGAAAAGCATTCCAAGCAATGGGCACCCGGTAACTAACCTTAACAAGAGTGTGTACCCCTGAGTTATAATAATATGTGCACCGAATCAAGTGCGTTCCGTTAACCTCGAAGTACTAAACACCCGTTCTTCTAGTTCAGTAGTGACTAGAACAACATCTGGGTGGGGGTGTAAAACCCGATAGATCTATCTTTAGGATTCGCGCCTACCAGTTCATAAACCAATAGTTAAAGTTACCAAGCTAGGGGATTTTTGATTCAAACCCATGTAGAACGTAATTTTAGTCACTTGTGTCCATAACGTAAATCATTTATAAAAACAGCGCATGTATTCTCAGCCCAAAAATATTTAAAGTTTAAAAAGGGATCTATATACTCACCTAATGTATTTTGTAGTAAAAATACATATAACACCATTGATCAATTATAAGGTTGGCCTTGGATTCACGAACCTATATTATTTGGATATATATTAATACACATAATCGTAATCGAATAAGTTCATATTTATAATTTTAATTATATATATATATATTTTTTAATGTTAAATGTATATATCTCATGTATTCTTTTTGTTTATGAAAATATTAAATGTGGTTATGTATTTCATATTATTTTAAAGATAATGATACTAATAATAATAACAAAAATGGTAATAATAATGATAATACTAATTACTATTAATAGTAGTGTTAATAATGATATTGATGATAATGATATTTAGTGATATTTCATAAAAATACCTAAAACGATAATAGTAGTAATCATAGCATAAATTTTAACATTATAACGACAATTTATAATAATAATAATAATAATAATAATAATAATAATAATAATAATAATAATAAAAATAATAATTTACAAGCAAAGAAAACTACCTTAATGAGTCCCCTAAAAAAAAATGCAAGAAGCCGGGCTTGAACCCGAGACCTCTCGCACACCGGCTAACACCCAAGACCACTCGTCTGTCACCATTTATCTGTTTTAATATACAAGCTGATTCGTTTTATTCTATTTTTCTGTTTCACCATCTTCTTCCTTACAATATAATCGACCAGAGACATTTTATCAAATCGACAGTAGGGTATTAATTTAATTTTAAAATTCAAAAACAAAACAGAAACGAGTCAATTAAGTGATTGGAAATAATTAAAACCGAAGAAAAAAAATAAAAGAGCTGTAACGGTTGTGGAACCACGAGGAACAACTCAACATATGATTTTGAAATCAAGAGTATTTTAGATCAAAGTTTCTACATGAAATAGATTCCAAATCCTTCCTTAAAACTTTCTCAATCCTCAATTTAACTTGAATTGTAACAGAGATTCTTAATTTAATCGATGAACATAAATTGATTTTTTTTTTTAAATCAATCTTTGACTCAAAATTCAGATTGGTTTTGTAACATTTGGGAGCTGTAACCTTACAGATAGCTTAAACTAAATGTTTCTATCGTAACTGCAATAATACATTTTGAAAAACAATCGAATTCAGGTTTTAGACTCAAAAGGTAGAAGAACAGAGGGTAATCGGTATTTACTTTTAAAAATTTTGTTTAAATTTTATAAAGTAGCATCAATAAATTTTCAAGGGATTAAGAATCATCGTTCGTTTGATCCAGGTCTGGTTTATAAAGAAGATAGGGATCGACAGCCCTTCACGGGCATAACAGAAACCCAAGAAAAAAATAAAGACCAATAGTGATGGAAAAATTAATTCTTACGCGTTTTTTTTTATATGTATATATCTGCTATATCCATTTTATACTTACAAATTGGAAATAAATAAATATATAATATAATATGTTAAATTTAATAATTCTATTAATATTATTAAAATCAAATTCATTAAAAAAAATATAACAATACTAATAATAATAATAACCATTATAGTAATAATAATATTATTCATGTTTATAATACTAATAATAATATTATTTATGATATCCATAATAATACTAATAATAAGTATATTGAGTAAAATAATAATAATAATAAATGTAAAATTTTCTAATATTATTCATAATGATAGTAATGATTTTAATGAAAAAAATACTAATAATCTTAATCAAACTTTTATTACTTTTAATAATAATTTCATGTAATTACATTAATAATTATAATAATACTAATAATAAAAAAATGATAATAATAATAAATAATACTGAATATAATAATAGATAATAATAATTTCAATCTTAATAGTTATAAAGATATTAATAATATTAATTGTGATAATAGTAATATATATTATTTCATTTATAATAATAATTTTTTTTATTTTATTTTATATATAGTAATATTAATCTCTCACAATTATATTAATACAACTAAAACATATCAGATTATACATATATACATATATTTATTTATATATCTCTATATAAATATATTTCTTTTAACAGTAATTTTATTACCCTAATTATTACATTCCAATTATTTAAAGTATATATTCTTATATTATATAATATATACAAATTTACATATTTACATAAAGGTTCGTGAATCGTAAAAATTGTCAAAGGGTAACTGATCATCTGAATATAGATTTCAAACTTTCTAGACTCAAAATTGGGGTTTTTACTTATCGTGTCGGAAATATATAGAGATTAGGGTTTAAATTTGGTCGGAAATTTCCGGGTCGTTACAGTACCTACCCGTTAAAGAAATTTCGTCCCCGAAATTTGATAGAAGTCGTCATAAATAACAATAGGTATGTTTTCATGACGTATATGAGGTAATAATAGAGTTTTATCATTATTGAGAGATATAGATAAAACGATTCGATCAAGTGAAACGCACGAGTGAAGCTATCACAAAAGAGTGAAATGGGTAAATATGAAATTGTTTTAACTGATGACGTGGTTATGATTGATTTCCAGAATTTTAAGGGATTTAAAGGAAATCTTACGTAATAAGATTTAGTTCTTCGGCGATCAGGATCTTCTTTGATTTAATGCAATAATCTGTTTCGATTTCTCTGTCTGATATACTACTATAAATTCACCTCCTATTTGCTGTGATTTTTACCTCAATTTCTATTGTGGGGCTTTTGTCCTTTCGTTTCTTCTTCCCGTCCTCAAGTCAAGCGAGTAATGGTTCGGAATTCGTAGGTATAAGTTTTGGAATGAACATAGCTAATGTTCTCAGAAAGAAATGGTAATGGCACGATTTTGATTTGTCAAATTACCAGAATATCCAGGAAAATAGAATTATCAAGATGACATGTTTCAGAATTGGATAGAATATAAGAGCCGTGTAACATGGCATATGATGACGGTACTGTGAATCATCACATTCCATTAGAAACTTAACATGACTTACTGTAATATAATGAAGTTGATCAAGTTTCATTATATCATACTAATTCATGTATCTGTTCCCAACACTACTTCAATGCATTCATATTTTAAACTCGAAGAGTTCCGAATTTAGAAACTGACACATTTTCTTTTATGTAGTAACGCAGATATCACAGAGAGATACATGATCTCAGATAAGAATAGTTGTGAAAATATCTCCAGAAATATGGAGAATATGTATAACGGAAGATTTGAAGATATCTTATAATATCTAAAGATAAGATGATGATGAAGAATACCATTTGAGAAGGTTTAGAATAAGGGATAGGGTTTTTACTAACGGTTTCAGCAGATACTGAATCGTTTGGATTCTTTGAGGGCAGGTTCAGTCCTTGTATTTGTTCTTTGTTTCCTTCACGGTTAGCTCAATCCATTTTTTTCAGTACCAATTTTCTATCGAGCGTTCCTAACACTCCCTTCTTTATCATCAAACTTTTGGCCATTTAGGCCATCTACAATTTTACTGTTTCCTCTGCATTCAATGCAGCCATATCTAAATCGTCGATTATCAATCCGAGGTGTTTTCGGACGAATTGTGTTTTTAAATGATTAAACGCTTATGGTAGTATGATGGAATATAAAAGGTTCTCTGGTAACAATAAATAAACATGTATATATTTCGAGGTTATAACAAGGTTGTTTTGAATGAAAAATCGAAATCAAATTGCTGGAGCTGTGACAAAATTGGCTTCTTGAAAAGGAATTGTAGGGTTATTTTTGCTAATGGATGATAAGGAATTTGATGCGAATATGCTTTAACTATAACTTCGGTTTCGAAAGTTTTCCAGGTACATAACTGAATGTATAAATCTTTCTTCCATGGATGAGGTGCGGCTGGTTCAACTTCTTGATCGAGGTGTTTTTAAGAATCATGAAAGGTTTGAACGCGAATTGTAATTGTCAAAGGACGCATGAGGTTTAGGATAAAATCAAGTGGCAAACTTGAAGATTTGTTTAGTTTCATATGTTATAATCAACATTTTAATTCATTTTAATTGTCCAAAGTTAGCAGTCTAACAGTCCGGTTGTCCAATGGTTCAATAAATTCATATATAAATTAATATATAATATTCGGATTAAATAATACGTATCGTGACCCGTGTGCCGGTCTCGGTGTCGATCACAACTCAAAGTATATATATATTTTGGAATCAACTCCGACCCTGTATAGCCAACTCCCACCTTCACATATAGAGTGTCTACGGTTGTTCCGAAATATATATATAGATGGGTCGATATGATAAGTCAAAACCTTGCATACGTGTCCCGTTATTTAAGGTGCGTAAAAGTAAATAACGGAAATTAAATGACGATAAATAAAATTGCGAGAATGTAAATTGCGATAAATTAAATGTTAATCAGTTAGCTGGGAACAGTTAGCTGGGAACAGTTAGCGTGAAATCCTATCATAATTTCAATTAATTAATTCGTTTGTTTCTAACACTTTTTATTTTTGTCCAATGTTTTCTTCGTTATGCCACTTGTTGGATTCCGATAGGTCAAAATCAGAATATGAAATTTGAATGAAAATGGTTATTCCGGGGTGAGCGGATATAAATATCGGTGGTTGTAAGTAGGATAATAAATGACCGTTGAATCAGATTCGAAGAATGTACAGTGTAACTTATTAATGTGAATTCTAAATATTCCTCGGGTACTACCCACCCGTTAAAATATTCTCATCATTAACAGTTTGTACGATAGAAGTTTTAATTACAATCTTTATAAAAATATATTTGCATATATATTTTCTTCGGATGTAATTATGAATTTAATGAGTCAATAGAATATTATACTCATTTGATTTATTGTTGGCACTTGATTACATGATCTCTAAAACATTAGAGATTACATAATTGCCATGTCGAACGAAGGTAAATGAGGTAGGACAATAAGTAGAACGAAATTAATCGATGTAGAACGATATGTAGAACGAAGATCGTACTCTAAATACAGATGGTAATATTGAGGCGTGTGATGTTGATATTCGAGGTACAGATTGTGATGTTGAGAGTTACGGCGCGGTTATGGTTTAGGGATGATAAGGGTACTGTCGATGTTGATGATGGTGGTGCTGATTATGCTGCTGGTGCTGCTGCTGGTGTTTGCAACCTTCGCACTATGTTCTCCAAGGCCGTCACACGAGCGCGAAGTTCGTTAACTTCCTCTATTACGCCGGGGTGATTGTCGGTTCGAACGAGCGAATGAACAAGGTTCGAAATATGGGATAGTATATAATCGTGACGAGATACTCTAGAAATGAGAAAGGAAATGGTTTCTCGAACAAGTTCGCCGGTAAGTGCTTCAGGTTCATCTCCAAGAGAGTAATTTGGTGGATGAAAGGGATCTTTGAGGTGAAATGATTTTCAGATATCGGATGATATTCTATCAATATAGAATATCTATATATATAGTCCTAAAGATTTCGTAGACTACGGAGGAATTTACGGCATATGTCAGGCAAGTCTACAGATGCGCTAAGATATGAATTTTGTCTAAACACTATTGATGCACTAAATGCAGTAAGACGTGTCTAGACTAAAGAATGATAAGCAGACAATTCCCTAAGGATGATAATCAGATGGTTTCCGACTAGAAATGATAAGCAAAACTTTTGACAGGTAGACACGGTCAAAGTCCAGACTCACTAATGTATTCTAACAACTACTAGTCAGACACACTAATGCAAGACCTGGTTCACTAAGACCAACGCTCTGATACCAACTGTAGAAACCCGAACTAATCCTCCCGGACGGAATCTTCAACAGTTGGTTCCATCGCGATGATCGACTCCAAATAATGTCTTTAATATGAGCAAATGCACAGCGGAAGACTTAATTTGTACCTGAGAATAACATGCTTCAAAAAGTCAACATAAAGTTGGTGAGATATATAGGTTTGATGCTAGCAGCGTTATAACTATGGACCACAAGATTTCATATATAAAAAAAATAATACACTCGCAAGTGTATGAAAAGCATTCCAAGCAATGGGCACCCGGTAACTAACCTTAACAAGAGTGTGTACCCCTGAGTTATAATAATATGTGCACCGAATCAAGTGCGTTCCGTTAACCTCGAAGTACTAAACACCCGTTCTTCTAGTTCAGTAGTGACTAGAACAACATCTGGGTGGGGGTGTAAAACCCGATAGATCTATCTTTAGGATTCGCGCCTACCAGTTCATAAACCAATAGTTAAAGTTACCAAGCTAGGGGATTTTTGATTCAAACCCATGTAGAACGTAATTTTAGTCACTTGTGTCCATAACGTAAATCATTTATAAAAACAGCGCATGTATTCTCAGCCCAAAAATATTTAAAGTTTAAAAAGGGATCTATATACTCACCTAATGTATTTTGTAGTAAAAATACATATAACACCATTGATCAATTATAAGGTTGGCCTTGGATTCACGAACCTATATTATTTGGATATATATTAATACACATAATCGTAATCGAATAAGTTCATATTTATAATTTTAATTATATATATATATATTTTTTAATGTTAAATGTATATATCTCATGTATTCTTTTTGTTTATGAAAATATTAAATGTGGTTATGTATTTCATATTATTTTAAAGATAATGATACTAATAATAATAACAAAAATGGTAATAATAATGATAATACTAATTACTATTAATAGTAGTGTTAATAATGATATTGATGATAATGATATTTAGTGATATTTCATAAAAATACCTAAAACGATAATAGTAGTAATCATAGCATAAATTTTAACATTATAACGACAATTTATAATAATAATAATAATAATAATAATAATAATAATAATAATAATAATAATAATAATAAAAATAATAATTTACAAGCAAAGAAAACTACCTTAATGAGTCCCCTAAAAAAAAATGCAAGAAGCCGGGCTTGAACCCGAGACCTCTCGCACACCGGCTAACACCCAAGACCACTCGTCTGTCACCATTTATCTGTTTTAATATACAAGCTGATTCGTTTTATTCTATTTTTCTGTTTCACCATCTTCTTCCTTACAATATAATCGACCAGAGACATTTTATCAAATCGACAGTAGGGTATTAATTTAATTTTAAAATTCAAAAACAAAACAGAAACGAGTCAATTAAGTGATTGGAAATAATTAAAACCGAAGAAAAAAAATAAAAGAGCTGTAACGGTTGTGGAACCACGAGGAACAACTCAACATATGATTTTGAAATCAAGAGTATTTTAGATCAAAGTTTCTACATGAAATAGATTCCAAATCCTTCCTTAAAACTTTCTCAATCCTCAATTTAACTTGAATTGTAACAGAGATTCTTAATTTAATCGATGAACATAAATTGATTTTTTTTTTAAATCAATCTTTGACTCAAAATTCAGATTGGTTTTGTAACATTTGGGAGCTGTAACCTTACAGATAGCTTAAACTAAATGTTTCTATCGTAACTGCAATAATACATTTTGAAAAACAATCGAATTCAGGTTTTAGACTCAAAAGGTAGAAGAACAGAGGGTAATCGGTATTTACTTTTAAAAATTTTGTTTAAATTTTATAAAGTAGCATCAATAAATTTTCAAGGGATTAAGAATCATCGTTCGTTTGATCCAGGTCTGGTTTATAAAGAAGATAGGGATCGACAGCCCTTCACGGGCATAACAGAAACCCAAGAAAAAAATAAAGACCGATAGTGATGGAAAAATTAATTCTTACGCGTTTTTTTTTATATGTATATATCTGCTATATCCATTTTATACTTACAAATTGGAAATAAATAAATATATAATATAATATGTTAAATTTAATAATTCTATTAATATTATTAAAATCAAATTCATTAAAAAAAATATAACAATACTAATAATAATAATAACCATTATAGTAATAATAATATTATTCATGTTTATAATACTAATAATAATATTATTTATGATATCCATAATAATACTAATAATAAGTATATTGAGTAAAATAATAATAATAATAAATGTAAAATTTTCTAATATTATTCATAATGATAGTAATGATTTTAATGAAAAAAATACTAATAATCTTAATCAAACTTTTATTACTTTTAATAATAATTTCATGTAATTACATTAATAATTATAATAATACTAATAATAAAAAAATGATAATAATAATAAATAATACTGAATATAATAATAGATAATAATAATTTCAATCTTAATAGTTATAAAGATATTAATAATATTAATTGTGATAATAGTAATATATATTATTTCATTTATAATAATAATTTTTTTTATTTTATTTTATATATAGTAATATTAATCTCTCACAATTATATTAATACAACTAAAACATATCAGATTATACATATATACATATATTTATTTATATATCTCTATATAAATATATTTCTTTTAACAGTAATTTTATTACCCTAATTATTACATTCCAATTATTTAAAGTATATATTCTTATATTATATAATATATACAAATTTACATATTTACATAAAGGTTCGTGAATCGTAAAAATTGTCAAAGGGTAACTGATCATCTGAATATAGATTTCAAACTTTCTAGACTCAAAATTGGGGTTTTTACTTATCGTGTCGGAAATATATAGAGATTAGGGTTTAAATTTGGTCGGAAATTTCCGGGTCGTTACAAGTAGGGCCAGTAGCGTTTGCTTCGTTATCTGCCATTACTGCACTACCACAACAATCACACCAAAGCTTAGTATAAACTCTGTTAGTACTAACAACTAACACATATCCTGTCCTAATACTCACTTAACCCATCCCCAGCATGTTATGTTTGACATGACTCTTCTAAGTTTGGGAACATGACATGTCGATCACAATGCACATGCTGCCAAACTCAGCTCTGATACCAACTTGTGACACCGCTATTTTTTTTTATATATATATACGTGGCGGAAGCATTTATTTATTAATTACAAAATAAACATTAACTATTACTAAGACAACCAGTGTCACGTGTCATTACAAAATACATGTTTATACGGAGAAGATGTAGTTACAATCTGTTTTCAAAAGA
Source organism: Rutidosis leptorrhynchoides (assembly GCF_046630445.1). NCBI lineage: Eukaryota > Viridiplantae > Streptophyta > Magnoliopsida > Asterales > Asteraceae > Rutidosis > Rutidosis leptorrhynchoides. The sequence continues at coordinate 180,946,265 of NC_092338.1, read as the reverse complement.
ACACAGTTTAAACTATAAAAGATCACATCAGAGTTAATCCTGTCAAACATAACATCACCATGCCCGACTTCTCCCAAAAAGCACTATCTACAAAAGCTATCAACCTGCAGGGAAGGAGATGGAGGGGAATTAGCACGAAGCTAAGTGAGTACGACTAACTACAGGCCATAGAATACATAAGTGTTATACTAATCATGTCACAATAGTCTAACACACAAACATCACCCAAGTGCCGTCTACAGAGACTCTGGCAGCTCGGCCAAACCATTAACCACCAGCTGATCGGACTGGGACTTACCAGAAGTTCCTCCACCACCGTATGTATATACATAATCCACACGCGACGGACGCGTCATTCACATATATATACACCACGGTTGTGTAGGCTACCACAAAGGAACCCAACCCGCATGTTGATCTCTCCTACCGAGGCTACCACACAATAGGGACGCACTGGGCTCCAGCAGACAAGCATCAACTAACATGCAGTCATCACAAGTACTAACTAACCACAACAATAAGTATATCTAACAAACATGGCAATCATAATATAACATGCTTCTATATACTATATTCTCCAGTTAGTCCCACTCACCGATTACCAGCAACCGAGAAGGTATTCAGCTGTCTAATCACTGAACCTTCTCTGACTCCTTTTCTCCTGAGAAAACATATGCACAAGTTAGTTTCTGTCCGTTAACATCAAATAACACAATACAGAAATTTTTGTCAGAAAAAGTGTCCGCTAAATTTTTTTTTTCTTAACACTTATTCACTTTCAAAGTTTACATCCTGAACATCAAAATACAAACGGGCAGCATAACGGCTAAAAATCAACACTTAGGTAAAATATTCTGCCCTGGACACTCAGTCGGTCGACTGACTCTTACAGTCGGTCGACTGTCGACACAACCGGTCGACTGACCTTCCCAGTCAGTCGATTCATTTGGTATTACATCAATCGGCCGAAGGTAAATTTCAGTCAGTCGGTTCACTCAACAGTCAGTCGGTTGTCTTCGTCAATCGGCCGGTTCAACCCTCAGTCGGTCGACTGTCGACTGACAGTCGGCCGAGTGTGTTCATCTTCATCAGAAACTGAACAAAGGCTACGGACTTCATGATGAAATCCTCAAATCTCGATCTAAAGCTCGTTTTAAACACCAAAATCGACCACAACTTGTTCACTACCTATTATAGACTCAAAACCCACAACAATTTGACCATAACAACACTTAAATCACTTGTTTTGACACAAATTCAAGCTTTTTACAAAACTCACACAAAACTATGAATTTAACAACGAATTGAACACAAAAACACATGTTACTTACCTTGATAGACTCAGTAAATGATAACAAACACAATTCTAACACCAATTTGAGCTCAAGATCAATGTTTAAGGATTAGGGTTTGATTGTAGGTGGAAGGGAAAGTACGGGAGTATTTTGGGAAGGATCTGGAAAATGCAAGAGAGAAACTGCCTAAGTCATCTAAAGTGGGTTTAATTCCCATGCTGTGTGACACACGGGTATTTATCAGTTATCTGATATCTTTCGTACGTCATTTGACAACCCAAACGAAGTTCAAATTAAATAAACAAATCTGTTCTGTGACCCTTGTCACAAACTGGTCCTAACCACATCATTAAATAATAATAAACATTAAATAAAAATAAAAGCATATAGTAACGCAATACAAACTTAAGGGCAATCTAGTAATCTTATATCTAGGCCTGATTGAGGATGTTACACTTTCGATTTTTCAAAATCCGTTTAATTAGTCGGTCAACGTCGATTAATGGGTCAAAATTAGATTTTTTTTTATCAAAGGTGGTCAAACTTAAAATTACAAAATATTTTAACATGAATTTTTAGAGTTTTTGAACAAGATGGAAGATTTTAAATAATTATGTTAAAATTTTTGTATATGATTTTCCTCTATATTTAATCATATAATTTTGAAATTTAATATTTCAATGTATAAAAAGCAACGTTGCAGAAATCGGTTCTCGGAGAGTTCTCGGCAGGGTCTCTAAAACGAGAACTCGGAGAACTCAGGGAGTTATCGGTGGTTGACTTTTGTTGACTTTTGAGATTTCACCGAGTTTTTTCCGAAATTTGACCGATTTTACCGAGATTTGACCGATTTTTTTCGAGATTTAAGCGATTTTTCCGAGATTTGACTGAATTTTTTCGAGATTTAACCGATTTTTTCGAGATTTAACTGATTTTTGGTCGTTGACCGATTTTTTGGCCGATTCCAAAACGAGTTCTCGGCAGGGAGGTCAAACCGATTTCTCCCCGAGAAATCGGCCGAGTTTTCCGATTTTTGCAACACTGATAAAAAGTAATCTGATTAATCATTGATTAGTCTCTCAATTACCTATTATAATTTCAAAGTCCCGATCGACAAGGACGGAGTATTTATGGGGCAGGGGAGGGCCTCGGCCACCCCACAAAATATGGTTATTTATGGTAATTATTCAATTTTTAAGGGTTAAATATGAAATATAGATAATTGGTCATCCCATGCATGAACCGACTCAAACACTCCCAAGCTAAGGGTTTCAGAATTTAATATTTTAACTAGTGAAATGACCCGTGTAATTGCGGGTTTGTTTAAACAAAACAGTTTAATGATATGTTTTAGGTATTAAGTGAACGTAAATACTAAAATCATTTAGTTTAATGACTCGTGGAACCACATATTCTGACTAAGAAACTTGTCGTTGTTTTTACAAACATATTGATATACTAAACTTTGTCAGAAAAAATAAGCTACATTTATTCTCCCACGACCTTCTTCAAACTTTCATCACAATTACTATTTTTTTGTCATAAAAGCCTACATTACAACATTTTATTGAAACATATATTCCGTATACATATGTAACGTAATTAATCCCGTAAAGAGAACCCATATATAAATAATACAAATAATATAATAATAAAGTTTGCTCTAAAATTGAGTATTTATATTTTTAATAATAATTATTAGTAATAACAAATGTCTCTTTAATTTTTTTTTTAAATTTAATATACAATTATTATATAAAGGTTGTACAATATGTTTCAAAGTTTGTATATATATGTGTTCATGAGGTGTTTTGTAAAAGATTATACAATTTGTTTTAAACTTTGTACATATGATCATGAAAATGTTTTATTATAAGGTTATACATAATGCTTCAAATATTGTACATATAATTATGGAGATGTTTTACCATAAAGTTGTATATTATACTTTAAATATTGTACATATAATCATGGGAGTGTTTTATGATAAGGTTATACATAATGCTTCAAATATTATATGATAAACATTTTAATATTTTTATTAAATATGATTAATTATTTTAATGACATCATCATGAGGGGTTTAGAACTTTTTTTCTTTATTTTTGATTTTTTATAAATTTAGATAATTCTTATTTATGATATCATTATTATATAGATTTATATAATATTATAAACATCAAATACGAGTACAATACTCGACTTTGTTGTCTTCTGGTGCCGTACTTTTCAATTAAAAAATACAACCTAGTATTTCGTAACTCGTAATTCGTAATTCAGTATTCATCTATTAATTGAATTAATCTTAATCTTTATATTATATTTCGGTACATAATAATGTTTTAAATTAATAATTATGTATTTTGTGATTAATGGAATGATTAATTGAACTACTAGCAGAATACCTATGTACTAATATTTTTGGGAGTTGATCCGTACGCCACCTTATTTGTGCCATACACCACCAAAACAATTATTTGGACACTTCTACCCTTCCTTTGAGAAGTTAAGGGGAGTTGGTGGTGAATAAAAGGAAGGGTAAAAATGTCCAAATAATTATTTTGGTGGTGTATGTCAAAAATAAGGTGGTGTACGAATCACCTCCCAATATTTTTTACTAGGTAAAAAGGTTATAACAGATAAATAATTGTATTTTTTACAAGAGATACTCTGGTAACATAACTCGAACCTCTTCGTATTAATCTTCAAGCTTTATCCCTGCCAATTAATTTCCCGAATAGCGAGTTTTGTAACCTTGATGATATGAACCGTGAATGTTATATTAAATTAATTTAATTTAATTAAAAAAATAAGAACAAATAGCTTTATAGCATCATCGGTCAATACACAAAATCCCAAAATTATTTTCTCATAAGGCCACTCGCTCCATTATTATTTAAATTTTTAACATATTAAATCTTAAAAAAGAACATAACTAACCCCATACGATAACTTTTTCCACCTATATATATCCCATCACGACCTCATCATTTTATTGTCAGATTTTTTCTATAATCCACACCAAATCAAAACAGTGAAACATCAAACATCACCATGTCTCAACAACTCGACTTTGATTTTTCACTCATTGATTCCATTCGTAGTTACCTTCTTGATGATCATTCTGAAAATGTCTCTGACGATCTTAATCAAGTTGTTTATCCCATGTTAGATTCTCATTATTTGAGTTTTTCTTCAGTTTTTGATGAATCCGCCATAAATTTTGATCAAGGAATATGGCCCATTTTTATGAACGATCCAATATGGCCGTTGCCAAATCTTGACGATTATGAAATCTCTACCTTGTTACACAACTATAATGACAATATCTTTCCATTAAATCCTATTGATACACAAAACAATCTTGTTGATCAAATCACACAAATATTACCTCAAAATTCACATGATATTACGAACAATGAATCATTTGATGCGATTGTGAATAACGAAACTCTAGTGTTACCATCAATTCCTGATAGGAAATTTAGAGGAGTGAGACGACGACCGTGGGGAAAGTTCACAGCCGAAATGAGAAATCCCGAAAAGAAAGGAGCCAGATTATGGCTAGGAACGTATGACACGCAAGAGGAAGCAGCTTTGGCTTATGATCGAGCCGCTTTTAAACACCGAGGTTCTCATGCTTTGCTTAATTTCCCTCATTTGATCGACTGTCACAGCGAGAATCATGGCAAGGACTTGACGAGAAAACGCTCAATAACATCTTCATCCTCAGACTCTTTGTCCTCGGATTTTTTTAAAAATAGTCTTAAGAAAATTAGGAAAAGTTATTTTTATGAAGATTAAGTTTTAAGAAAATTAGGAAAAGTTATCTTCATGATGATTAAGTTACAAGTTATAACATAGACTCTAAGGATCATCACTCACGTGAAGTGGTGATATTTACTTATTTTCACCGTCTAAATTGACAAATCCTTCATAAATATGAATTAATAGGAGTTTATTGTAGAATATATCTAATTAATGATTGCTTTTGATGTATTTATCAATATCTGGCCTGATGGGGGCTATATGTGCAGATAATTGGAGTGTTTATTACTCCCTCCGTCCCAAAATAATTGTCCTGTTTTGACTTTTTGAGTCTTTTTTCTTCAACTTTGACCTTAAATATCTTTTTTGTGTTATATAATATCGAATGAAAGTTATACTAAATAAAAAAACATTCGAAAATAAATCTATTCATATAAATTTCATCAAATATTCTATAGCAAAAACCAAAAAATATTTAAAGTCAAAACTTAGTAAATTGACTTTGAAAAGTCCAACAGGACAATTATTTTGGGACGGAGGGAGTATAAACATTAATTAATGCCTATATCTATTAAATCTCTAAAATTATAATGTCATAAATAAACATTTTTTAAGCATAAAAATAATTCAAAATAAAAAAGAAATATTTTAAAACATCTTTGATGATATCATTATTTTATATTAATTTAATTAAAAAAATAATTGAAAATCTTTATAAATAGGAAATAAAAATCTCTTCTAAATTGTTTTAAAAAAATTTTAAAAGTAATTTATTACTACTAATAATTATTATTAAAAAATATAAATACTCAATTTTGAGTAAACTTTATTATTATTATTATTTATTTTTATTATAATAATTATAATAATTATATTATTAATATTTAAATATGGATTCTCTTTACGAGATTAATTACGATACATATGTATACAAGTCTCTATATATTGTAAAAACAACGACAAGTTTCTTAGTCGAACGGGTTATTAAAATAAATAACTTTAGCATCTACATTCACTTAATACCTAAACATGTAATTAAATTGTTTCGTTTACACAAATCCGTGATTCCACAGGTCATTTCACTAGTTTATTTTATATTTTTAAGCCATGAAATAGATCTGTATCCTATCAATCGATCGCACGTATAACATTCACTTGAATTAACATAGAAATAGGACCCATCTACGATTAATAAAAGTTTATTTTGCTTTGAAAAGAAAAGTAATAATCTCAATTGGTTCCAATGGTCATATATTTTGACCTAGACAAAAGTGAGACGTAGAGATTTCCGTAGTTATCTTTACGGATCTTTTGAAAATAATTACGGAGTAGTATTATTCATGCAAAGGTTGCAAAATTCATCATTCGAGGATTAATAGGTCGGAACTTTAGAAGGATTAATCGGTAATTCGGGGATTAATCGGAGATTAATTGGATTGTACTTTATATATTTAAATATTAAATTTTAAAAATTATATGTGTATATATAGAAAAAATCATAAATATAAATACAAACTTTAATGTAATTGTCCAAAATTATTCATTTTGCTGAAAAACTATAAAGTGCTACTTTAAATTCATGTTAAAATGTTAACTATTTTTTACTTTAACGACTTTGATTACCAAATTCGATTTTGACTCATCAATTGACGTTGACCGTTTAATTAAACGGGCTTTTGTAAATCAGAACGGATTTCTCTTAAAAATGATTAATCGGGGATTAATCGGCGAGTAATCGAGTTTTTTACAACACTGGTATTATTAAAGGGAGATTTATTGCTAACGCATTTCTATCAATCGATTGAGAGATTAATTTATGCAATTTCATTTATCTTATGAATTATCTTCATCTTTTTTTTTTTTCTTTCAAAAAACATGGAATATATTAAAATAATCTTTCACAACAAGTAAAAAATTAAAATTACAGCAAAAGGCAAGCTGGACTAACATAATACAACCCACTTGCAAAGGTACAATGGAAAGGCAATCAAAATAGAAAGCATATAAAAAACTCTCGGTAGCCTAAATCTCTAAGGGGACATAAAAAGTCACACATGAACTCCTTCCGATCTCAGTAGCATTGCTGGAGAATTGTACAATACATGAAGCTGAAAACTCTCGCATATATTGGCATTCACTAGCCATTGAAAGACTTTAAGTTTTATACTCTCAACTGTGGCGGCTCATCAATACATTTCTTCTCAACTTATAATCAATAAAATTGATTGATGATCTCAGTTGACAAAAAGTTTCTAGATTCCTTCACTTTCTTGAGGTTGTAAATTTGACAATCCAAAGTGGCAAGCTCGGACTTGTTTTTGATCAAATTAGTATCACTCCATGCTTTTAAAAACCTTTATTAACATTTTGCATTTGGTGAAAACAATGTGAGCCTAATAGCCTCAAACGAACACCAATAAATTTTGCACACCTCAATAAACCTTAGAAATGCAAACCAACCAATGAAGAACCGGAACGATTTCGGTCCCAAAAAAAGCGCTTTATCCCCCAAATTAATGGTTTGTGATTATTATCTCCCGATATTAAAATCGAACCCGGCAACAAGTTTAACCACTTGATATTGACAATCACCCGATCAATCCTAGATTTTTACCATCCGGACCATCTCAAGAAAACATCTCATTTTGAATAACTTGACCGATGAGACTTGCTATTGAAACTAAACTATTAAAATTAGCCATATAAACCACATACACCTCTTCACTATATCACTCATTAGAACTAAGTGTAGAGCTGAAATCTTCCAAAAAGTAGCTTGGACCAATCCATTTCCGAATCATCTTAGCAATAATATGCCAAATTTTCGAATCAACTTGGACCATTCCAGGGCGTACACAATTGAAAACAAATATCTACATTATTAGGGAAATATGTAAGATCATTTGATAACCAATTTCGACATTGAAAATGATCCTTAGCTTGCAATCAACTCTCCAACATGAAACTAAGTCACCCGATCTTCCCCTTCTTGATACTTGAACGCCATCAAACGTAGCCCCTCTCCAAACCTCCATAAACACTTTAGGTGAAACATTCTCCACCACTGTATCTTGAATCGAAATAAATTAAATTTGTAACTTAAAGATTCAAAATGCCTACTCTTCTCCCTTTGGTTATACAAGTGTGTATTTAGTGGGTTCAGAATCTGTAACCGGATTGATACTAGAATCGTGGTGTCACTTTCTTAATCGAGTATTTTGATCCACTTGGCAAAGGGCATCAAGAAATCACGATTAGGATATGACTAGCATGAACATTTGTCTTGACCAAAAGAAAATTGTTCCTTGAAATTATAAAAAGTATAATCTGAAAGTTTGATTGTTGAAAGTGTGTTAGAAATGACAAATTTCTGGAACCTTTCTTCAATGGACGAAGATATATATTTATAATGGGTCAAAAGGTGCAATGAAGTATTCCAACCTATGATCAAAAGTCACAAGCCTTGACAATAGACATGTTTGAATGGGTGCTTTAGAACACTAATAAACCACTTAAACAATTCCTAAAACATTCAGGTATAATAACCAACCATTTGTGAAACGTTGCAAAATGATTACGGAGCACCATATAAGAGGTGCGGCGCACCAAAAAATTTTCAAAACATGTCCCAAAGATTGCACCTTTTCTGCACCGACAACATTGTGGTGTGGCGCACTATATAAGAGGTGCGGCGCACCAATGGTGCAGCGCATATAGTAACGATTGTAGAGCACCTTAACACCCCAAAACTTACTGACTTTATGTGGTCCTTTCGCGTTATATGGTGTGGCACACCACCAAGATGGTGCGGCGTACCGTAAGCCTGGACATCCAAATCATAGTTTGATTCAACTCAAACCATACCTAGCTCAAGCTATCTCTTTTAGCTATTTGACGGACATGTACTCCACACTCTCCAAACCTGTTCTAGAGCATTAGAGATGACTTCACTTTCAACCTAGCAAATCCAATACACCAAAATGATTCATTGGATCACACTAAAATCATCAGCAAATTCCCCCCCCCCCCCCCATTTTTAGTGTGTCCATGATTTACTAAAATGTAAACAAACAGTCAAACCAATGCATCAATGGAAATGTTCTAAGGATTAAATTTCCACCTAGTATATTACACATTTCAAGAATTCAAAAATCAGGATGCTCGTAACGTTTGAATCCATCAATCCATTTGAATACTAGAAGATAATATACACATCGGTTTCATACCTTGTACAATTAAACCCGACACTTTACAAGCCATGTGTTCTAATCCTCTCTTGAACATATGAAAATCCAAGTCCAAGCTTTCTTGAAGCGAAAAAGCTTCATGTCCAAATAGGTAGTTTTCTTCAATCTTGCTCCTACAATGCAATTATTCAAGAAAACTATTAAGTTTATCTTGTAGGTCCGAACACATACCTTGGGATCATATTTACATGTGTTCCAATCTTCAAATCCGGAGTAGTTCTATATTCCATTTGAGGTATGGCGGATGTGCACTTTTGTAATATTGTCAAACTTTGACGATCAATTGTATCGGGACGTTCTCTAAAATAAAATGAATACTAGGGAGTATTACTACTAGAAAAGTTCGATAGACCTTCGATGATTTGGAGAAATAATTGACGACTCATTCCATAACGTCGTTTAAATTTGTAAGGCACGTACTTTGGTGTTTCCGAAAACTAATCGTCGTGAAATTGTTGCGTTGCGACTTCGCGATCCTTTGGAATATACAGTCGGGTTCGAGAGATTCGTGATTTACTAGCCTCTTCCGTGACTTGATTGACAAACTAAACAATTTTTTCGTCGTCGGAATCGAAATTAATAAGAAACTCGAGCATTTTGTACATTTTATCCAATGCAAAAATTAAGTACGTATGTAATTTGAGAGAAAAATGAAGATGATGAATTTTTTTGTGTAAAAAATGGTGAATATATGTGAAATGTCCCGTTCTTATTGATTAAAAACGTTCCATATTAATTGATTTCGTTGCGAGGTTTTGACCTCTATATGAGACGTTTTTCAAAGACTGCATTCATTTTTAAAACAAACCATAACCTCTATTTCATAAATAAAGGTTTAAAAAGCTTTACATAGATTATCAAATAATGATAATCTAAAATATCCTGTTTACACACGACCATTACATAATGGTTTACAATACAAATATGTTACATCGAAATCAGTTTCTTGAATGCATTTTTTACACAATATCATACAAACATGGACTCCAAATCTTGTCCTTATTTTAGTATGCAACAGCGGAAGCTCTTAATATTCACCTGAGAATAAACATGCTTTAAACGTCAATAAAAATGTTGGTGAGTTATAGGTTTAACCTATATATATCAAATCGTAACAATAGACCACAAGATTTCATATTTCAATACACATCCCATACATAGAGATAAGATGCACCTGGTAACCGACATTAACAAGATGCATATATAAGAATATCCCCATCACTCCGGGACACCCTTCGGATATGATATAAATTTCGAAGTACTAAAGCATCCGGTACTTTGGATGGGGTTTGTTAGGCCCAATAGATCTATCTTTAGGATTCGCGTCAATTAGGGTGTCTGTTCCCTAATTCTTAGATTACCAGACTTAATAAAAAGGGGCATATTCGATTTCGATAATTCAACCATAGAATGTAGTTTCACGTACTTGTGTCTATTTTGTAAATCATTTATAAAACCTGCATGTATTCTCATCCCAAAAATATTAGATTTTAAAAGTGGGACTATAACTCACTTTCACAGATTTTTACTTCGTCGGGAAGTAAGACTTGGCCACTGGTTGATTCACGAACCTATAACAATATATACATATATATCAAAGTATGTTCAAAATATATTTACAACACTTTTAATATATTTTGATGTTTTAAGTTTATTAAGTCAGCTGTCCTCGTTAGTAACCTACAACTAGTTGTCCACAGTTAGATGTACAGAAATAAATCGATAAATATTATCTTGAATCAATCCACGACCCAGTGTATACGTATCTCAGTATTGATCACAACTCAAACTATATATATTTTGGAATCAACCTCAACCCTGTATAGCTAACTCCAACATTCACATATAGAGTGTCTATGGTTGTTCCGAAATATATATAGATGTGTCGACATGATAGGTCGAAACATTGTATACGTGTCTATGGTATCTCAAGATTACATAATATACAATACAAGTTGATTAAGTTATGGTTGGAATAGATTTGTTACCAATTTTCACGTAGCTAAAATGAGAAAATTTATCCAATCTTGTTTTACCCATAACTTCTTCATTTTAAATCCGTTTTGAGTGAATCAAATTGCTATGGTTTCATATTGAACTCTATTTTATGAATCTAAACAGAAAAAGTATAGGTTTATAGTCGGAAAAATAAGTTACAAGTCATTTTTGTAAAGGTAGTCATTTCAGTTGAAAGAACGACGTCTAGATGACCATTTTAGAAAACATACTTCCACTTTGAGTCTAACCATAATTTCTGGATATAGTTTCATTTTCATAATAAAAATAATTTTCCCAGAATAACAACTTTTAAATCAAAGTTTATCATAGTTTTTAATTAACTAACCCAAAACAGCCCGCGGTGTTACTACGACGGCGTAAATCCGGTTTTACGGTGTTTTTCGTGTTTCCAGGTTTTAAATCATTAAGTTAGCATATCATATAGATATAGAACATGTGTTTAGTTGATTTTAAAAGTCAATTTAGAAGGATTAACTTTTATTTGCGAACAAGTTTAGAATTAACTAAACTATGTTCTAATGATTACAAGTTTAAACCTTCGACTAAGATAGCTTTATATGTATGAATCGAATGATGTTATGAACATCATTACTACCTCAAGTTCCTTGAATAAACCTACTGGAAATGAGAAAAATGGATCTAGCTTCAAAGGATCCTTGGATGGCTTGAAAGTTCTTGAAGCAGAATCATGACACGAAAACAATTTCAAGTAAGATTTCCACTCGAAATAAGATTGTTATAGTTATAGAAATTGAATTAAAGTTTGAATATGATTATTACCTTGTATTAGAAAGATAACCTACTGTAAGTAACAAAGGTTTCTTGATCTTGGATGATTACTTAGAATGGATTTAGAAAACTTGGAAGTAAACTTGCAATCTTGGAAGTATTCTTGATTTTATGAAACTAGAACTTTTGGAATTTATGAAGAACACTTAGAACTTGAAGATAGAACTTGAGAGAGATCAATTAGATGAAGAAAATTGAAGAATGAAAGTGTTTGTAGGTGTTTTTGGTCGTTGGTGTATGGATTAGATATAAAGGATATGTAATTTTGTTTTCATGTAAATAAGTCATGAATGATTACTCATATTTTTGTAATTTTATGAGATATTTCATGCTAGTTGCCAAATAATGGTTCCCACATGTGTTAGGTGACTCACATGGGCTGCTAAGAGCTGATCATTGGAGTGTATATACCAATAGTACATACATCTAAAAGCTGTGTATTGTACGAGTACGAATACGGGTGCATACGAGTAGAATTGTTGATGAAACTGAACGAGGATGTAATTGTAAGCATTTTTGTTAAGTAGAAGTATTTTGATAAGTGTCTTGAAGTCTTTCAAAAGTGTATGAATACATATTAAAACACTACATGTATATACATTTTAACTGAGTCGTTAAGTCATCGTTAGTCATTACATGTAAATATTGTTTTGAAACCTTTAGGTTAACGATCTTGTTGAATGTTGTTAACCCATTGTTTATTATAACAAATGAGATGTTAAATTGTTATATTATCATGATATTATGATATATAATATATCTTAGTATGATGTATATACAGTTAAATGTCGTTACAAACATAATCGTTACATATATGTCTCGTTTCGAAATCATTAAGTTAGTAGTCTTATTTTTTACATATGTATTTCATTGTTAATACACTTAATAATATATTTACTTATCATTTAACATAATTAACCAAGTGTATCAATATCTTAATATGATTCATATGTACCTAGTAAGACGTTGTTATAACGATAATCGTTATATATATAGTTTTCGAGTTTCTTAAATTAATAGTCTCATTTTTATGTATATAACTCATTGTTAAAATACCTAATGAGATACATACTTATAATAAAATCATGTTAACTATATATATAACCATATATATTTCATCGTATAGTTTTTACAAGTTTTAACGTTCGTGAATCACCGGTCAACTTGGGTGGTCAATTGTCTATATGAAACCTATTTCAATTAATCAAGTCTTAACAAGTTTGATTGCTTAACATGTTGGAAACACTTAATCATGTAAATAACAATTTCATTTAATATATATATATATATATATATATAAACATGGAAAAGTTCGGGTCACTACAATATGAAGGTATATATAGAAAAATAATATTGGATTAATTTTTTTATTTAAATTATATGCAACAATCATGAAATTTGTCACCAATCCTTAATTGCCGCATGTACAAAATCAGAATCCACACCCGTTGCTTCATGCGTTAGAAAGAAACCAACGCTCACAATTTCTTGGAAATTAATGCCTTGTTAGGCCATTTGTGGGTGTGGCTTTAGTGCCCAATCGGATCCCATGTTGTTTCTTGAGTACCGCTACAAATGGTCTAATGAATTATGGGCACGTCCTACTTATTTTACATTCACATTTTTGCTTAATAATTTGTTAGTTATATATTGTTAGACGATCACGTATGATGCGTGTATATGGAGCATGCCACTATACACATCATTAAATAAACTACAATTAAAATTACAGTTGATCCATACTCAATCCATTTGCTGAGTTCCATTACCTTCAAAGCATAACCAGGTACTCCGGTAAAATGAACATTACATATGCTCAAAATTATTATTGAATAAAATTAAATTACATCAGTTATTGGGTTTCATCTCTTTATATAACGCTTATTTTTGTTCATCACCTCCAATCGAATACCTTCATCACCTCTTGAAATTAGTGTCAAAACTATTAAACTCTCTAGAGTGGGACGTACAAGACGTGCGGTCGCACAAGACCCAATATTGACTATAAGTGCTCAAAACAATATCTTAATATTACATACATAGGCCCATTTTACATACATAGGCCCATTTTTCAATTAATAATCTAAATTATTAAGAATAAAATTACATAATCAATGTCGAATACTCCATAATATAATGCCCCGCTCTAAACTTCAACATCGATTCCATAAATTTATAGGTAATAATTTAAAATTATAGTTACATGTATATAAAAGGGTCCACTTTTATTTTTTCGTACAAGGCCCTTAATATTGACTAGACGGCCCTGATTAACTCCGTCACCTCTGAATCAAACACCATCACTTCCATTCAGATATCGATCTCCTAGTTATAAAAGATAAAAAAAAAATCACATGTCACTTTTTTTTCTATTGTAACCATTTTACAATTAGAGACTCTTTTAAACACTAAATTATAATTAATTTCTTTACGAGCGAAAAAGTGATATTCCTTTTATTGGAAACTTTTAAGGTTTAAGTTCTATAAAAGTTCTATTTGGGTAAAATGGGTCAAACTTTATAAAGTGAATGTATGAAACTTTTGGCATGTACATGTTGAGCCTAAAGCTTCATATAATTGGAGATGTATTTTGAATATTAGGGGCGCTTTGAAATTGAAGTTCTTTAGCGGTTTGGGTGATGGAGATTGGACTTCATTTTGATTTGACTTTTGGCATTTATCAGGTCCACTTTCTACTTTATTTGTAAGATTAATTGATATTTTTACATCAAGGCTTGGTAGACATTGTATAGTCAATAGTTGTAAACTTGGTGATATTTGGGTATGGCTTTGGGATCTGTTAGATAGATATGATGTTATGTTATCATACTATGTTCCGTAGTTGGTTTTTAATAAAGCTGGTGCTGTCAAATGGAGAAACAGTGATGGTAGTTTTGTTGAGTATTCTGTGGGTATAGCTCGGAGAGATCTTAATGTTGTTCAAAATGTTGTTCCTTGGTTTAAAACTGTTTGGTTTTCTTAAAATATACCAAGACATGCTTTTATTCTGTGGATTGCTATATATGGTAGATTACCTACACAAGATAGATTATAAAGATGGGTGTTCAGGTTGATCAGGTTTGCCCTCTTTGCTCTTCTATAAAAGATTCACATGACCATTTGTTTATTCACTGTGCATATACCAAGATGGTATGGTTGGAATTTAAGGGGAAAACTCATCTGGATATGATTAAGTTGATTTTGAGTGGTAATATTTTACGGGGTGATGTGGCTAATCTTGTTGCTAGAATGCCATGTAATAAGTTTATATGGAATATTATAAGAAGACTTGTGTTTGCTGGTATTATATACTCAATTTGGCAAGAAAGAAATTGTAGATTATTTCAGCAAAATAGTAGATTTTATGATGCTCTTTCCAAGGATATTTTTGAGGTAATACGGCTAAGGTTGAGTGGTTTGACCTTGGTTGACTCTTCTAAACTCAAAGAAGCAGCTTCTATATGGAGGTTTAGCTTTAAACCTTTTTTACTAAACCCACTTGTGGCATAAAATGGAGTGGTGGAATAATAGTTATTACTACTACTTATTTTTTTTTGTATAGTAGTAGTTATAAAATAGTTATTGTGCTATTTGGTCATAATTTGACTTTCTTGGGTAAAAGTTATGATTTGGTCATTTGCATGGTAGATGTTATATGGTATGTTTTGGTATTCTTAATTGCCAGAATACTGTATGACTTGATGGTTGACTTAAGGATAAAACATCAGATCTTGGTCTTATGTTGGAGATGTAGTACACTTTTCCATCTTTCTGTCTGTTTTAGCTTTGAGTTGACTAGGATTTTTATATGGACAGGAGGCGGTTTGATGGATAGTTGGCTTGGCTCCAATTATCCAGGGGCTATAGTTAATCATTTGGTGTCCTTAGTGGCCCTTATGATGCTTAGCATGATTTGGTGGCAGGAGGTTTCGTGGTGGTTTATTCTACGGTTATAGAGAGAATGTTTGGTAAGATATAGTGTAAGTAGTTTTGAAAATAGAAAAGAAAAAAGTATAGAAAAAAGAAAAGAAACAAGGAAAGGAAAAAACAGATTTAGTGTGACCTGGATGTGTATAGTTTTTGTGGTCTTATGTTGTGACAGGATTCAAGGATATGATGATTTAAAGTTTAATGAAGTAAAGCTTGTTGTTGTTAATGGTTTGAAAATTCAAGATACAAAGGCAAGCAAGGTCAAGTGCAGGAAAGATATGGCAGCTGGTTGTAGACATTTTTTGAAGAATTTGAAGAGTAATGTAAGGCATCTGAAGTCAAGTGTCAAATGGATGAAGAACAAAGTATAATTTGTCTTATCATCTTATATTGTGTTATTATTTCGCAGGTACATGTAGTGACCCGGAAAATTTCGACTAATTTTAAATCAAACTCTCGATATTGTATTATATTTTCAACACGATAAGCAAAGTCTGTTTTTTTTTTTTTTTTTTTTTTTTTTTTTTTTTTTTTTTTTGAAAGGCAAGCCCCCCAAAGTGTAGCAAGTGAGGATTGAACTTGGGTCCCTTTGGAACTTTCCAAGCATCCTACCACCAAGCAGCAAAGTCTGTTAGGTTGGATCTCAAAAATTTTGAACTGTTTCATATATTCAATTGACCTTCGACCATTCTCGACGATTCACGAACAACTATTTGTAAATAGTTACATATATATTTAAATATATATATATATATATATATATATATATATATATATATATATAAATATTACTTGTAAATATATAATATTTTATTTAGTTGTTTAAAAGAATATAATTAATATATTTATTTACTTAAACTTGTTAATTAAGATTTGATATATATATATATATATATATATATATATATATATATATATATATATATATATATATATATATATATATATATATATATATATATATAGAATGTGTATATTGAAAATGAATGATTTCGAGCCTAACTAGTAAACGTCAGCAACATTCGGTTGACGTTTCGTTAGTTTTAATATAGATATATTACATGTTCATGAAGGACTAAAATAAAAGTTAAACTGTAAATCGATTACGAAGATGTTAGATTTGTTAAAAATATTTTTACCTTTTTAAGTTTAAATATTAGTACTCCGTATATATAAATTGGAACAGAAAATAAATACTTATCGAACCTTTTTGATCAGTTTTCAAACAGTAAATGAGTGAAATAATTAAATATATTTAATCTAAAAATTTGGGATTTTTAGGGACACTTTTATACGTTAACTGTTTAGCAATGGACACGATATAACCATCCGGGATAAACTGTCGGTAGAAATTAAACAAATTAAGTTCACGTGAATTATACTATGCCTTTCTGTTAACCATTCTGAAAGGACCCGTCCTAATCCACCTGGACGAAGTCATCAACATTTGGTCCCATTGCGATGATCGGCTCCAAGTAATGTCCTTATGTTGAGCAAATGCACAGCGGAAGACTTAATTCGTATATGAGAATAAACATGCTTTAAAGTGTCAACTAAAAGGTTGGTGAGTTCATAGGTTTATCATAACAATCATTTCAATATGTTAATAGACCACAAGATTTCATAATCATAAACATAAACATAATACACTCGCAAGTGTATGTAAAGCATTATAAGTGGTTGAGCACTTGGTAACCATACTTAACATTTAATCAACGTCGCATATTCCCTTTATTATGAAATCTCACTACACCGTACCAAGTGTAGTCACGAAAACGAAGTACTGTGCAACCGTTGAATACTGGTCGTCAAGTCCGGTTGGGGTTGTCAGGCCCGATAGATCTATCAACAGGATTGGCGTTTACAATACCCATGTAAATAGTAGTTACCAAGCTACAGGGAAATATGCCAGTGGTACAACTCAACGTAGAATATATTTTTAGGTACTTGTGCCTATTTTGTAAACATTTATAAAAGCAGCGCATGTATTCTCAGCCCAAAAATATATATTGCAAAAGCAATTAAAAAGGGAGCAAATGAAACTCACTTTTGCCTTGAAGGTATTTAATTCGACTTGGTCTCCGATAGATATCACGAACCTAACCATATATATAATATATCAACATATTTTCTTTTTAAGTAATCGTTACATATATGTATACTTTTAATACTTTTAATATTTTCTTAGTCCGTAGTTAGCAGTCCGATGTTAGTGGTCCACAATTAGTTGCTTAAATAAAATAAATAAAGACCCCATCGTATTCGTATTGATCAGAATTAATCTCGACCCATGGTACCATGTTGTCAAATGAGGTGTTGCGTACATAAAGTACCGTGTTGTCAAATGACGTGTTGCGTACAATCATGAGGTCTTATGATTAATCTTCTCGTGTTGTTTACGGGTGGTCCTGAAATATATAAAATCAAATCATAAGTAATTATATATAAAATATCATATTAATTAGAAAAGATATGATTAATTTACTTTTTCTCCAAATATTTTCGTAGCTAAACTAGCTTCGGATACCCAATCTTGTTTTAGTCGTAGTTTCTTCATTACAACTCCGTTTTTGTTGGTTCAACTTGCCACTTCCTTGGATCGAGTCAAATTTTAAGAATATGAACTGAAAATACCTTAGTTTGTATTCAAAATCATAGGTTATAGGTCAAACTTTGGTGAAACTTATGAAAGTGATCATTTTTCATCATAAAAACAACATTTAATGATCATTTTTCTAAAAATACTTACACTTTGAGTTAAACCATGAAATTTTTATGTGTTAACATATTCATAAGAAATATCATTTTTCCAGAACATAAACTTCCAATTCAAAGTTCAAGATGGTTTTTAATTATCCAACCCAAAACAGCCCCCGGTTGCACTCCGACGACGTAGATTCAGTTTTTAAGATGTTCTTTGTAAAACCAAGTTATATCTTGTTAGGTTAGCATATCATTACAGGTCTTGAAGTATTTTAAAAGTCAAGTTAGAAGAATCTATTTAGTTTGCAAACAAGTTTGAAATCATTCAAACTATGTTCTTGTTGTTAAAATTTTATACCACAAAATAAGATAGCTATATGAATATGAATTGAATAAGATTATGAACAAGGTTACTACCTCAAGTTACTTGGACAAAGTTACTGCAAAAGATAAGAAATAATCTTGAAATCAAAGAGTGGTGGAGTTAGATCAAAAGGTTGGAAGTAAACTTCTTCAAATGGGTGGTTATTTTGATATGTTCTTGAAAGAGTTTTCTTATGGTGTTTAAGACTTATAATTGAAGCTAAATGATGGGGAAAATGCTTGGAGATGATCAAGTATGAAGTTAGGAGTATTTTGAGAGAGAAATGAGGGTGTAGGTATGAGAAATTGGAGTGAAGAAATGGTGTTCATTTATAAAAACGTTTTTAGTTTATAAAGAAAGAAAAGGATTCCTAATTTTTTTTCTTACTAATAATTCATACTACTTGACAAATCCTAGTTACCTCATATCTAGGGCAGTAATAATATTGATTAGGATGTTGATTTGATGTGTATATACCAATAGTAAATACGTATAGAAGCTGGGTATGATACGGGTACATATACCCTAGATATACGTATAGAAATCTTGAGGAAACGGAACGAGAATTCAAATATAGCTATCTTTTGTGAATATAATTATATACTTATATTGTTTTATGTATTTAAGTCCTTAAAAAGTGATTAAATACATTATATATACGATACATGTATAAGCATTATAGATTATAAGTATATATATCAAAGAATGTTACGTATAGTTATCGTTTTGAAAACTTAAGTTAGTAGTTTCAAAATATACTTATAACTCATTGTCATTAGTACACAATGAGATGTTAAACTATCCTTAGATCATGTTAAATATATATAAATACATATATATACACAAACGTATAATTATCGTATGTTATATAGTTCGTGATATCATCGGTCATATTGGACGGTCAAACGTTGTGTAAAACTCTTTTCAAAAACACAAGTCTCAACAATTTGGATTGCTTATCATGTTGGTATGATTTAATTTATGTAAATATTAATCTCATAAGTATAATTTGGTCAGAAAATTCCGGGTCATTACAGTACCTACCCGTTAAAGAAATTTCGTCCCCGAAATTTGATAGAGGTTGTTATGGATAACAATAAGAAGGTTTTCATGACAAATATAAGGTGATAATGGAGTTTTATCATCATTGAGTAATGTAGATAAAACGATTCGATTATGCGAAGAATATAAATGAGACTATCGTAAAAGAGTGAGATGAGTAAAATATATTCTTCTTAACCGATGACGTAGTTATGATTGATTTTCGGGATTTAAGGGATTTAAAGAGAATCTTACGTAATAAGATTTGGTTCTTTGGTGATTAAGGAAATCAGGATCTTCTTTGATTATATGCAATAATCTGTTTCGATTGCTCTGTCGAATATTTCACTATAAATTCACCCCTTCGTTTCCTTATTTTCCACGACTCACACCTTCTATTCTTTCTCCCTTGATTCTTACTTTAAAGCATTCATCAATATGCTCCATTCAGTCCTGATTCTTGATATACTCCTAACTTTTATATCTGTCATTCTTCTTTTTCATCTACCACCAGAAGAATCTATTTACTTCTACTATACTCTTGTGTTTATAGTGTTTCTAATTCTCCCGTGTCTCTATATTGCTATCTGCATCGATATACACGGTTTGTAATTTCGGGGTTATTATCGGAGTTTATATTCTTCATTATTTTTCGGAGCTTCATGCTTTCGTTTTCTCTTCCCGACTTCGAGTCAAGCGAGTAATGGTCCGGAATTCGTAGATATGAAATTCAGAATGAACATAGCTAATGCTCTAAGAAGAAAATGGTAATAGAACGATTTTGATTTGTTAAATTACCAGAATACCCTGGAGAAGACCGAGTCATCCAGAAAAATATTCTCTTGATATGTTTAGAGATTAGATAGAATGTAAGAGTCGTGTAAATAGCACATGATGACGGTACTGTGAATCATCATGCTTCATTAGAAACTCAGCATGACTTACTGTAATATAATGACGTTGATCAAGTGTCATTATATTATACTAATCCATGCTTCAGTTCCCAACACTACTTCAAAACATTCATATTTTAAACTCGAAGGTTTCAGAATTTAGAAACTAACACAGTTTCTTTTATGTTGCAGATATTACGGAGAGATAAATGATCTCAGATAAGAATAGTTGTGAAAATATCGCCAGAAATATGGAGGATATTTATAATAGAACATACGAGAATATCTTAGAATTTCTAATATCAATGGATGATGAAGAAGATTTGTCTGTGAAGGTTTAGAATGAGAAATAAGATGTTTGCTAACGATTTCAGCAGGCACAGAATCATTTGGATTCTTTGAAGGCAAACTTATTCTTTGTGATTTGTCCACGGCTTTCTTCATAGTTTCGCATAATCCGCTTTTCGGTACTAAATTTTCTATCGAGCGTTCCTAACACTCCTTTCTTTATCATCAAACTTTTGGCCATTAAGATCATCTACAACATGCTGCTTCATCAGCATTTTCAAAGTTAACTGATCTGGGTCATCGGTTATCAAACCGAGGTAGTTTCAGGAGAATTGTGTTTTTTTTAGAATGATTAATCGCTGATGGTAATATTGTGGAATATAAAAGGTTCTCCAGTAACAATAAAGAGTACGCATATATATCGCGGTTATGATAAAGTTGTTTCGGATGAAAAGTCGGAGTTAACTTGCTGGAGCTGTGACAAAATTAGCTACTTTGGAAAGGGATTGCAAAATGATCTTCGGTAATAACAATGTCAAAGGAACTAGAACAGATACGTGTCAAACGTTTACTCAGTTTCCGAGGGTTTTTCAGGTGCATAACTATATGCATCAATCTTTTCTTCCATAGATGAAGTGCGGTTGGTTTATCCTCTCGATTGAGGTGTTTTTAAGAATCATGATAGATTTGAACGCTGATTGTAATCGTCGAGATACAATGAGGTTTATGATGAAATCAAGTGGCAATCTTGAAGAAATGTTTAGTTTCATATGTTATAATCAATATTTTAATTCATTTTAATTGTCCAATGTCATTAGTCCACAGTCGATAGTCCAATAATTCATATATAGTTTAATATATAATATACGAATTAATTAATACGTGTCGTGACCCGTATACGTCTCAGACTCGATCACAACTCAAACTATATATATTATTGTAGAATCAACCTCAACCCTGTATAGAGAACTCGATCATTACTGCATACAGAGTGTCTATGGTGATTCCAAATAATATATATAGATGCGTCGATATGATATGTCAAAACATTGTATACGTGTCCCGATATTTAAAGTGCGTAAAATAATTACAGAAATTAAATGACGATAAATAAAAGTGCGATAATTAAATTGCGATAAATAAACAGCGATAAATAAAATGTAATCAGTTAGCTAGGAACAGTTAGCTGGAACAGTTAGCTGGATTCTTAACAAAATTTTTCATAGTTAATTTGTTTGTTTCTAACAGATTTTATTTTGTCATATGTTTTCTTCATATGCCACTTGTTGGATTCTGGGAAGTCAAAATCCAAATATGAAATTGAATGAAAATGGTTATTCTGCGGTGAACTGATACGTATATCGGTGGTTGTAAGTAGGATAGTAAATGACTGTTGAATCAGCTTCGACGAATGTACAATGTAACTTATTAAGATGAAATCTAATTATTCCTCGGGTATTACCTACCCGTTAAAAAAAAATTTCACCATTAATATTTTGTACAAAAGAACTTTTAATTACAATCTTTATGAAAACATATATACATATATATTTTCTTCAGATGAAATCATGAATTTAATGAGTTAATATGATATTAATCTCATTTGCTTTTCAGTTTGAGCTAGAATAAGAAATCTCTAAAACTTTTTGAAACCACATATTCTTCGCAGAATATCAATGAAGTTATGGATCAATACTTCATCGTTCATTATTGTTGGTACTCCTTGGTATCTATGGTGCGTATGATGTTGATGTTTGTGGGACAGATTATGATGTCGAGACGTGTGATGCGGATGTTTTTTGTTAGTGGTGATGATGGTATTGTTGATGTTATTGATGGTGGTGCTGATTATGCTGCTGGTGCTGCTGCTGGTGTTTGCAACCTTCGCACCATGTTCTCCAAAGCCGTCACACGAGCGCGAAGTTCGTTAACTTCTGCTAGTACACCGGGATGATTGGCGGTTGGAGCGAGCGAATGAACAAGATTTGTAATATGGGATAGTATATAATCGTGACGAGATACTCTAGAAATGAGAGAGAAAATGGTGTTTCGAATAGGTTCGCCGGTAAGTGCTTCTGGTTCATCGCCAAGAGGGCAATTTGGTGGATGGAATGGATCACCTTCTTCTTGTCTCCAGTGATTTAGTATATTACGAACCCATCCCAAATTCATCCAGAATAGATGATGGGAAATTGGTTGATTCATTCCGGTGACGCTGCTTTCGGAGCCCGAATGGAAATCCATATCGGCATAACTGTCGGAATCTGAAGAATTCGAACTAGATGCGGAATCCATCTTGTATAATGGGGAAAATGAATTTTTGGTATGGAATAGATTATAGGAGTTAGAATTGGTACTCTTCAATACATAATTTACATATGTATATATAATACCAAAATCCCGTAAATTACGAAGAATCTTTGAAAAGGTATCAGTCAAAGTTCGCAATAACAGATATGCTAAGATAAGAATTCGTCTATACACTATCAATGCAGTAAATGCAGTAAAATGTGTCTAGACTTATGAATGATAAGCAGGTAATTTCCTAAGGATGATAAGCAGATGATTTTCGACTAGAAATGATAAGCAAAACTTTTGACATGTAGACACGGTCGAAGTCCAGACTCATTAATGCATCCTAACAACTACTAGTTAGACACACTAATGCAAGACCTGGTTCGCTACGAACACCGCTCTGATACCAACTGAAAGGACCCGTCCTAATCCACCTGGACGAAGTCATCAACATTTAGTCCCATTGCGATGATCGGCTCCAAGTAATGTCCTTATATTGAGCAAATGCACAGCGGAAGACTTAATTCGTACCTGAGAATAAACATGCTTTAAAGTGTCAACTAAATGGTTGGTGAGTTCATAGGTTTATCATAACAATCATTTCAATATGTTAATAGACCACAAGATTTCATAATCATAAACATAAACATAATACACTCGCAAGTGTATGTAAAGCATTCTAAGTGGTTGAGCACTTGGTAACCATACTTAACATTTAATCAACGTCGCATATTCCCTTTATTATGAAATCTCACTACACCGTACCAAGTGTAGTCACCAAAACGAAGTACTGTGCAACCGTTGAATACTGGTTGTCCAGTCCGGTTGGGGTTGTCAGGCCCGATAGATCTATCAACAGGATTCGCGTTTACAATACCCATGTAAATAGTAGTTACCAAGCTACAGGGAAATATTCCAGTGGTACAACTCAACGTAGAATATATTTTTAAGTACTTGTGTCTATTTTGTAAACATTTATAAAAGCAGCGCATGTATTCTCAGCCCAAAAATATATATTGCAAAAGCAATTAAAAAGGGAGCAAATGAAACTCACTTTTGCCTTGAAGGTATTTAATTCGACTTGGTCTCCGATAGATATCACGAACCCAACCATATATATAATATATCAACATATTTTCTTTTTAAGTAATCGTTACATATATATATACTTTTAATACTTTTAATATTTTCTTAGTCCGTAGTTAGCAGTCCGATGTTAGTGGTCCACAATTAGTTGCTTAAATAAAATAAATAAAGACCCCATCGTATTCGTATTGATCAGAATTAATCTCGACCCATGGTACCATGTTGTCAAATGACGTGTTGCCTACATAAAGTACCGTGTTGTCAAATGACGTGTTGCGTACAATCATGAAGTCTTATGATTAATCTTCTCGTGTTATTTACGGGTGGTCCTGAAATATATAAAATCAAATCATAAGTAATTATATATAAAATATCATATTAATTAGAAAAGATATGATTAATTTACATTTTCTCCAAATATTTTCGTAGCTAAACTAGCTTCGGATACCCAATCTTGTTTTAGTCGTAGTTTCTTCATTACAACTCCGTTTTTGTTGGTTCAACTTGCCACTTCCTTGGATCGAGTCAAATTTTAAGAATATGAACTGAAAATACCTTAGTTTGTATTCGAAATCATAGTTTATAGGTCAAACTTTGGTGAAACTTATGAAAGTGATCATTTTCCATCATAAAAACAACATTTAATGATCATTTTTCTAAAAATACTTACACATTGACTTAAACCATGAAATTTTTATGTGTTAACATATTCATAATAAATATCATTTTTTCAGAACATAAACTTCCAATTCAAAGTTCAAGATGGTTTTTAATTATCCAACCCAAAACAGCCCCCGGTTGCACTCCGACGACGTAGATTCAGTTTTTAAGATATTCTTTGTAAAACCAAGTTATATCTTGTTAGGTTAGCATATCATTATGATATATTACAGGTCTTGAAGTATTTTAAAAGTCAAGTTAGAAGGATCTATTTAGTTTGCAAACAAGTTTGAAATCATTCAAACTATGTTCTTGTTGTTAAAATTTTATACCACAAAATAAGATAGCTATATGAATATGAATTGAATAAGATTATGAACAAGGTTACTACCTCAAGTTACTTGGAAAAAGTTACTGCAAAAGATAAGAAATAATCTTGAAATCAAATAGTGGTGGAGTTAGATCAAAAGGTTGGAAGTAAACTTCTTCAAATGGGTGGTTATTTTGATATGTTCTTGAAAGAGTTTTCTTATGGTGTTTAAGGCTTATAATTGAAGCTAAATGATGGGGAAAATGCTTGGAGATGATCAAGTATGAAGTTAGGAGTATTTTGAGAGAGAAATGAGGGTGTAGGTATGAGAAATTGGAGTGAAAAATGGTGTTCATTTATAAAAAACGTTTTTAGTTTATAAAGAAAGAAAAGGATTCCTAATTTTGTTTTCTTACTAATAATTCATACTAATTGACAAATCCTAGTTACCTCATATCTAGGGCAGTAATAATGTTGATTAGGATGTTGATTTTATGTGTATATACCAATAGTAAATACGTATAGAAGCTGGGTATGATACGGGTACATATACCCTAGATATATGTATAGAAATCTTGAGGAAACGGAACGAGAATTCAAATATAGCTATCTTTTGTGAATATACTTATATACTTATATTGTTTTATGTATTTAAGTCCTTAAAAAGTGATTAAATACATTATATATACAATACATGTATAAGCATTATAGATTATAAGTATATATATCAAAGAATGTTACGTATAGTTATCGTTTTGAAAACTTAAGTTAGTAGTTTCAAAATATACTTATAACTCATTGTCATTAGTACACAATGAGATGTTAAACCATCCTTAGATCATGTTAAATATATATAAATACATATATATACACAAACGTATAATTATCGTATGTTATATAGTTCGTGATATCATCGGTCATATTGGACGGTCAAACGTTGTGTAAAAATCTTTTCAAAAACACAAGTCTCAACAATTTGGATTGCTTATCATGTTGGTATGATTTAATTTATGTAAATATTAATCTCATAAGTATAATTTGGTCGGAAAATTCCGGGTCATTACACATTCCGTCACATAGAATTATATAAACATTATTATAATATTATTATTAATTATTATTAATAATTGGTACTAGTATTCTATTATTATTATCAACTATATATATATATATATATATATATATATATATATATATATATATATATATATATATATATATATATATATATATATATAGATCGAGAGATTTAAACGATAAAATTCACAACCTCGCCACCCTTTCCATCTCTACCACCATCAACTAACACTCCATCATCAAACTCATAAGTTCATGTTCAACTACAACAATTCAAACAAAAAACCATCAAGAACCATCGCCACCCAACATCACTATTTCGGCTACCACTTATTTGTTTTGTTTTAGGCAGGCAAAACAACAACCCGTTTATTCCTATTCGAACCTTTCAACGCCACACCCATTGAGCCATTTTCTTTGTCATCATTATTGACATTCGAAGTCATTAAGAACACGACCAAGAACCATCATTGTTCCAACACCACCTTAAATCTTTCACCACCAATCACCCCATCATCCACCGTGAGCCACCATACCACTTCAACCACCACGTATCATCACCCTACAATCTCCTCTCTCTCCCTCTCTACTTGTAATCCCTCACCACCTCACCATGATAAACCATCTTAATCCACCACTTGCAAACCGGAAACCACCATAGTATTATTATCTTTTCGAATCTGTGTAACGGCCCAAGACTAACAACCTCCACTACTACTATCCTATTCCTGTTACAATAATGAAGTGATGAGAATGAAGAGTTTAAGATATAGATGATGGTTCAATGTTTTTGAGGATAAAATCGATACACACAACTCTTGCTTTATCTTTATTATTTTGTGGCAGATACAATGAAGCACTTAAAAGATATTAAAAACTAGTGGCTGCACTTTCTCTTGGACCATTCTGTCGAGCGTCTTGTGGAAACCCAAACAAACCACCAATATCTTTATTTTTAATGCAACTTGGGCTTGTAATTTGATTCATGGGCCGAAGGAATTCCTTGCTGTACTAGGAAAATAGGTCCGTATAACCTTTTGCGTTGTTGGGCCACCAGAAAACCACACTCAATTGATACTGCTGCTAGTTGATTTCTGTTTCTAGTCTGTTTCAGTTTACAACGAAGACAATGATGATGATAATGGTGATACCGTGGTGATTCACGATGAAAAAGATGATAGTAGATGTTAAACGAGTTAATTGATGATGATGTAAAGATGATGATATGAATAATTGATTATGTCAATTTAATTGAAGAAGGAGATGAGTACAGAAAGATATATTAGATAGATAGATATAGGATGGGGATTAATTCAGAAAGATATAATTGGTCGAATGGTCCAGGGTGTTAGTTGGGTTACGCTTGGTTCTGAGTTCGATCCCAGGCTACGGCGAATTATTTTTAGGATTATTTTTAGTTCATGTTACTGTAGCAGCCCAACTCCCTCATGTAAACTATTAAATGCTCGCTGGTCCATGTAAACACTTATTGTATTGTTGGGCCGAAAATTATGTTGGGCCAGTAGTAGGACTAGATACAGATAAGGAATTTCGGTTTAAATAAATTTAAGTTGTAAATTAAGTCAGGAAAGTAAGTATCAGCGGAATGGTTGAGGTGTTATCAGGGTGAGGGTGAGCGAGAGGTCTCGGGTTCGATTCTAGGCGTGGACAGTATTTTTTTTAAAAGCTTCTTCTAAGGTAGTCTCATTTTCTTTTATTATTATTATTATTATTATTAATTATTATTATCATTAATATTAAAATAATTAACAAAATTATTGTTATTACTAATGTTAGAATATTGTTATTAGTATTAAAATTATTATTAATATTGTTATCATATTTAGATTTACAAGTATTGGAAACATTAATATCATTAGTATTTTTATAAGTATTGTTATTATCAACAAAAGTAATAGCAATAAAATAATTATTTTTGGTAATATGACTATTAGTATGGTTATAATTAAACTTATTATCATTATTATCATTAGTAATAAAAATTGTTATCTTCATAGTTATTATTATTAATATTGCTACAAATAAATAATTTTATATAAAAATACATTACAAGAATATAAAAATCACATATCACTATAATTTTAATATTCAAAATATAATAACTAAGCTATATATATAATATATAAATTAATATATACATATATATATTTTTTATATAAACCCTAATATAAATTATTACTATTAATATGTGATAATGAAAGAGAAACGCTAGTTAAATAAAATAGATAAATCAAATATATCTATATCTATATAACAAATAATTTAACAAGTATATTATTAAAAAAATAATGAAACGACCTAACCCGTATTAAAACCGGCCCACAAAATTTTTTCCTTTTAATACGCTTTAAATAACACTTTAGGTCCCAATTGTGTTTCCATAAACATCTTTAATACAATAGAAGGTTTAATAACCTTAAAACATTTAATACGTGAGTTAATTATCCAAACGGGCATACACGACCCGACTAATTTAGTTTCCACAAAACCGAGCATGGTGATTGGGGGTACGCTAACCAATCCTAATAAATCCAAAAGCACATCTTCTAAAGCAAACTACGTGAGTCCACTAGTCCCCACGTTTACCCGAGCCACCGCCTCCATGCAAATCTATAAAAATATAAACAACGAGAGGGTAAGCTAATGCTTAGTGAGTGAGAATACACTACATACATATATATGCAAAAAATGGACATGCCACACAAATAATTAAATACCGCATACCGGAGCATCCAAGCATAAAGGCAAGCTAAGCTAAGCATACCGTATAATCATTAAGCAACAAGCTAGTACCAACAACCATAAAGTAAGTCACCAACGAAGATGTGAACAACGCCAATAATCTACGCCCGGAGGGTTAGCTACATCACAACAATACATTAATATATATATAACAGAGCGTAAAACCGCCTAAGGTTAACCAATCGTACAAAGGAATGGTACTCGAATTTCCCATCGGTGTTCATAACAATCGTTAGTGTACAACACATATATCACTAACCCTTGGACAACACATATCCATTTATAAAATCATTAGTGTACAACACATATAACACTAAATTGAACAACACATATCCATTCATAAATTATTAGTGTACAACACATATAACACTAAATTGGACAACATATATCCATTCATAAAACCGTTAGTGTACAACGCATATATCACTAACTTGGACAACACATATCCATACAATAAACCGTTAGCATACAATGTATATATCGCTAACTCGGACAACATACATTCGTTCATAAAGGCCGTTAGTGTACAACGACATATATCACTAACTTGGACAGCACATATCCGTTCCTACAAATAATTACATTATATACATACATGTATACTTATTCCACTCACAACTACGTGTGATAACGTACACCCAAAGTGTGTACTTAGCCAAAGGTGGTCAACCAAAATGCACAACCGTGCTAATTGGACCCATATACAAGTCCATCAGATCCACCTACATGTGAAGTGAGCTCTATAGCCGAGAATCACTTCACCCGACCCACACCCATCCTACACATACATATGCACATAGGATATTAACACTCACCTTTTCGCCTTGAAGAATGCTTCCAAGTAATCCGCAACTCGTCAATGGAAAGTACCTATTCAATTATCACAAATTCAACAACACACTTAGATTGGATCTACAAACCAACCCAATTTGACACTTAGTGCAAATTCGACCCAAATGCACTTCCAAGGACAAACCGCGCCCAAACTACCCAATAATCACTAACACAAGTGATAATGGTCCTAATATGCCAATTAAACCCGAACACAAGTGTTAAACACTTATCGTTCTCAAAATCGCCCATAAACCCTAATTTTGACCCATAAGGTCAAAATCTCACCATTTACAAGTTTTGACACCAAAACATATTTAACTCGGTTTTATACTTCAAATTAATCCATTTTAATTTTACAAACCGCATCGAATCAACATTCGGGTCATAATCCTCAACAAACCCTAATTTTGACTCTAGTCAAAATTAGTCAATCACGAAAACCCTAAAAGTCTCCAAAACACCAATAATCACTAATGCTAGTGATTGTACACCATTTACAAGTCTTAAACATGGTTAAATCATTAACCAACCCAAAACCCGCATCTTGGTGTTAACCTTCAATTAACAACTAAATGGGTTCTATCTATGAATCATACAATCAAAAGCCCCAAAATTGAATGATGAACACAAGAAATAAATTCGGAGTT
Organism: Rutidosis leptorrhynchoides; assembly: GCF_046630445.1. Taxonomy (NCBI): domain Eukaryota; kingdom Viridiplantae; phylum Streptophyta; class Magnoliopsida; order Asterales; family Asteraceae; genus Rutidosis; species Rutidosis leptorrhynchoides. The sequence goes on along the minus strand of NC_092338.1, from coordinate 180,915,256 downwards.
AGAGCTTACCACTAGTATCACCGTGTAGTTAAGAACGAGGAGAACAAACTTGTCAACTACGCCAAAGATCAAATCCCGTTTCTTCCTTTCCAAAAATCCGTTTGAAATCAAATGGGTGTTTGAGTTTTTGAGAGGAAAATGAAATGAAAAGGAAAATGAAATTAGGGAATGAAATGAATGGATGAGGTTAAAGCCACAAATCTGGCTCAAATGCGAAAAGACCAAAATGCCCCTCACTTTACCTAAATATGGCGAAAACAGGAACCAGTTCGCCCACATTGCGGCGCCGCGGCCTTAAATGTCACGCCGCGACATTTGCCTAGGTCTGGGATCATTTTTTGTCAAGCTTCTGATCTGGATTCCAGTTAAATGCCGCGCCGCGGCCTCCTTTGTCGCACCGCGACACAAGGCACGATCCGAGTCATCTTCTCCTCACACAAGACTTAACACTAAAAAATGTCCCGAACCCTTCATACGCCTATCGTACATACCCAATTCACCTATAAATCATATACGGGGAAAAACGGGGTGTTACAACTCTCCCCCACTTAGACTCGATCACGTCCTCGTGATCCTCATCACTTAACCAAACGGACCACACTTCACGGTCCTCAAACATAAGTCCCAACCGACCTTCCTAAGCAATTCTTCCCACTGAATTTCCTTTAACAACTAAATCGTCACCCGCGATTTATCAAATCCACAATCCGAGCACTAAAACCATGCTCATTCCCTAACATCGGGAAAACTCAACCAATCTCGTACCGAGATATCAACCCCTTAGCTTACCCTTACCGAGTACAACACTAAAAGCCACCAAGTCTCAACCTAAGGTCAACAATCCGAAACGATGAAGACCGAACCAAACGAATCTTGACGGATAACACCAATCACTAAACATCCCTTGTAGTGCGCAATACGACCAATACGCAACTACTGTAACATCATAATCCAACGGCTAAAACTGATAGTGCCCAAAACGACTATGGAAATGCAAATCTCAAGGTGTACAAAATCGACTATTGTCACACCCGTAACAACACGTGAGCGAAACACGGCTATCGCATCACTAATCAGACAACACGGTCCTCACGACCCCTCCATCAGCGTATAAAACAACCGATAGTTCACACAACACGAAGGCTGGCCGAAAACACATGCGCCTTAGTGAATCCGAACTACACGCGACTCACTACCTTCATCACAACAACAATCGGGATTGGCCGAACTACACGCGCCTTAGTGAATCCGAACTACACGAGAGTCACTATCCCGGACGAATGAACGAACTACACGAGTCATTTGTGAATCTGAACTACACGAGACTCACTCCTCAATACAATGACCGAAACCACACGCGTCATCGTGAATCCGAAACCACATGCGATCCACTACCATGATGAAGTCAGCGGGGCCGAAGATCATGCTTCACCAATCTCAACACCGGATGAAGTCAGCGGACTCCGTCAACGGTCATGCTTCACCGATATAACACCTCGCTCATGATGAAGTCAGCGGACCCCGAAGGTCATGCTCCACCAATCGCATACTCCCATGATGAAGTCAGCGGACCCTAAAGGTCATGCTTCATCAATCACCAATACCATGATGAAGTCAGCGAACTCCAAAAGTCATGCTTCATCAATCAACGCCCTTTTGGCCTCGAACAACGAGTAGCGTAACATCGCGCACTGCTACACCATAGTGAATCCTAACGGATACCACTAACCATTCACACACTCGAGCAAGAACCACCTATATCAAACATAGGCACAAAACAATAATTCTCTAGAAGAGAATCCGACACACACCTCCCTTAACCGAAGGATTTCACCTTGCTCACCAAACACGTCCATTATCTCTCAACGAGATTGACCACATTACCACCTCAGTGATAATTCGAATCCAAACCATAAGTACAATTTATCCGAAATTGTAATCTACCACAAATTGACCAAAACCAGATCTCGACAACATTTTCCGGATCTACCAAAAGCATTATCCGAAATCTCACACTAAAGCCTCCTCGTGCGGGAGTGTAACTCCCCCACTTGGAACTACGTTCCATCTCCACAACTTGTACAATCGTACAATGCTACCAAAGGTAGACTTTACAAACGATTGGGCTCACACGACCCATCACCATATCTTGCTCCAGCCTTAAGCACACGAAGGATTTCAATCAATCCTTAAACACTTCGAACAAAAAGTGTACCACAATTACACAAACCACACCCTCGCAATCATCCAATTGCTCTAGTTTGTCAATTTTCACCTAGTCACTCATGTACCTAAGGGTTTCACTCCGGTACTCTAAGTACAATGTAACCACCACACAATCGGAGTCGAACACCATGCTAGTAGGTATAAAAGAGGCACCTAATGTCGCGTCACGTAGACTCCTTTACCAATGTACATCGAGATCCAAAACACTCGATTTCAAGGGTTTCATCCCACCTGTCGAACCTCATGGTTCATCAACTCCAACATACAAGCAAACACGCGCTTAACAATTGAACACCAAAACCCATTTCCATGGCTTGGTAGAAACATTTCCCAAATACTAAGGAATGCTTGGTTGCACCAAGTCTTATGCCCTTCGTCCAAAAATCAACATCACCATAGGGTACTTCCATTAGGAACGTCACCCATAACAACACTATGCACAACACAATGCATTTAACAAATCCGAGCTTAAAATCCACATAAATAAATATTCAAATGACATATTTATTAAAACGAAATGTACCTCAATGTCTCCTTGCGGCATTCGCCGCCAACTCGAGACAATCCGGCTTGCGATGCCCCTCCTTATGACAATAGTAGCACATCCCGTCATCACTTCTCGGCATTGTGCACTCCCACAACTTGTGGCCCCTAACACCACAATTGAAACATCTAGGTGTACGAGAATCCACCGTGCCTTTTCCCACATTACCCGTACTCACACTTGCACCCTTATTTTTCTTACCCGGGGCGCCGTACGAATCAACCCTCCTCTTACTTAAAGGTTCACACATCTTTGATCGCGTATACGACTCGAAACCTCTAGCCAAGTTGAATAATTCCGCAAACGATTTCTCTTGACCCCGACTAATTTTACTTTTCAAGTCATCATTCATGGTCTGATAGAAATCCCCCATTAACAAACGATCATTCCCCAAATACTCCGGGCAAAAATGAGCCTTCGCCATAAAGGTCGTCTTGAGAGTATTCAAATCCATAGATCCTTGTCGCAAATTTCGTAACTCATTACGCAATTCCCACAAATCAGCCAAAGTCCGGAACTCCTCGAAGAATTCCTCCTTAAACTCGTTCCACGATAAGGCCATAAACGTTTCGCCATCGACAAGATCGATCTTACCATCCAATCAATCCCTTGCCCTGCCCCGCAACAGACTAGTAGCGAGTCTCGTCTTTTTCTCGGGAGGGCAATCAATAGTACGAAAACACCCTTCGACATCCGAGATCCAAGTTGTGCTTATCAAAGGATCCGGTTTCCCGTCATACATTGGGGGTTTAATCCTTATGAAGCTCTTAAGACAACGCTCCATTTCAGTACTACCCCGAAATTCGGAATACTTCCTATCCATTTCTTCTCGAAACGCACTCATTTGCTCCGCAACGGCGGCCGCAACTCTAGCGTTAAACTCCAAATCGTTCGTCTCGATCCCATTTCCCGTTGCCATTCTAAGGAATGCAATGCGATTAGATCACGAACGTATAAAATTATACACACAACACCGCCCCATCTTGCTAAACACTCGTCGTACATCACTTGTTAGACACGAATTGCACCCGTAATAAGGTTTGCAAGTCCTTATTACGCACACACGCTGTATCCACTTGCTAGTACAACGACCGTCTCGCTCGATGATATAAACAAACACAAACAAAATTCTACGCGATATAAACACACGCGAGAGTTATAATCACAACACAATCATATATTAATAATATCCGCATTACTAATATAAACGTTAGTCAACCTATAAACAAGGCACTAACTAAACCCATTTCGACCCGTAATCCTACAAGTCCCGCAACAAATTAAGCACACACAAAAGTCTAAGTCTAGGCACCTATCTCAAGTCACCTAAATCCCTTAGAACAGGCTCTGATACCACTTGAAACGACCCAACCCGTATTAAAACCGGCCCATAAATTTTTTCCTTTTAATACGCTTTAAATAACACTTTAGGTCCCAATTGTGTTTCCATAAACATCTTTAATACAATAGAAGGTTTAATAACCTTAAAACATTTAATACGTGAGTTAATTATCCAAACGGGCATACACGACCCGACTAATTTAGTTTCCACAAAACCGAGCATGGTGATTGGGGATATGCTACCCAATCCTAATAAATCCAAAAGCACATCTTCTAAAGCAAACTACGCGAGTCCACTAGTCCCCACGTTTACCCGAGCCACCGCCTCCATGCAAATCTATAAAAATATAAACAACGAGAGGGTAAGCTAACGCTTAGTGAGTGAGAATACACTACATACATATATATGCATAAAATGGACACGCCACATAAATAATTAAATACCGCATACCGGAGCATCCAAGCATAAAGGAAAGCTAAGCTAAGCATACCGTATAATCACTAAGCAACAAGCTAGTAACAACAACCATAAAGTAAGTCACCAACGACGATGTGAACAACGCCAATAATCTACACCCGGAGGGTTAGCTACATCACAACAATACATTAATATACATATATAACAGAGCGTAAAACCGCCTAAGGTTAACCAATCGTACAAAGGAATGGTACTCGAATTTCCCATCGGTGTTCATAACAACCGTTAGTGTACAACACATATATCACTAACCCATGGACAACACATATCCGTTTATAAAATCATTAGTGTACAACACATATAACACTAAATTGGACAACACATATAAATTCATAAATCATTAGTGTACAACACATATAACACTAAATTGGACAACAAATATCCATTCATAAAACCGTTAGTGTACAACGCATATATCACTAACTTGGACAACACATATCCATACAATAAACCGTTAGCATACAATGCATATATCGCTAACTCGGACAACATACATTCGTTCATAAAGGCCGTTAGTGTACAACGACATATATCACTAACTTGGACAGCACATATCCGTTCCTACAAATAAATACATTATATACATACATGTATACTTATTCCACTCACAACCACGTGTGATAACGTACACCCAAAGTGTGTACTTCGCCAAAGGTGGTCAACCAAAACACACAACCGTGCCAATTGGACCCATACACAAGTCCATCAGATCCACCTACATGTGAAGTGAGCTCTATAGCCGAGAATCATTCACCCGACCCGCACCTATCCTACACATACATATGCACATAGGATATTAACACTCACCTTGTCGCCATGAAGAATGCTTCCAAGTAATCCGCAACTTGTCAATTGAAAGTACCTATTCCATTATCACAAATTCAACAACACACTTAGATTGGATCTATAAACCAACCCAATTTGACACTTAGTGCAAATTCGACCCAAATGCACTTCCAAGGACAAACCGCGCCCAAACTACCCAATAATCACTAACACAAGTGATAATGGTCCTAATATGCCAATTAAACTTGAACACAAGTGTTAAACACTTATCGTTCTCAAAATCGCCCATAAACCCTAATTTTGACCCATAAGGTCAAAATCTCACCATTTACAAGTTTTGACACCAAAACATGTTTAACTCGGTTTTATACTTCAACTTAATCCATTTTAAGTTTACAAACTGCATCGAATCGACATTCGGGTCATAATCCTCAACGAACCCTAATTTTGACTCTAGTCAAAATTAGTCAACCACGAAAACCCTAAAAGTCTCCAAAACACCAATAATCACTAATGCTAGTGATTGTACACCATTTACAAGTCTTAAACATGGTTAAATCATTAACCAACTCAAAACTCGCATCTTGGTGTTAACCTTCAATTAACAACTAAATGGGTTCTATCTATGAATCATACAATCAAAAGCCCCAAAATTGAATGATGAACACAAGAAAGAAATTCGGAGTTAGAGCTTACCACTAGTATCACTGTGTAGCTAAGAACGAGGAGAACAAACTTGTCAACTACGCCAAAGATCAAATCCCGTTTCTTCCTTTCCAAAATCCGTTTGAAATCAAATGGGTGTATGAGTTTTTGAGAGGAAAATGAAATGAAAAGGAAAATGAAATTAGGAAATGAAATGAATGGATGAGGTTAAAGCCTCAAATCTGGCTCAAACGCGAAAAGACCAAAATGCCCATCACTTTACCTAAATATTGCGAAAACAGGAACCAGTTCGCCCACATTGCCGCGCCGCGGCCTTAAATGTCGCGCCGCGACATTTGCCTAGGTCTGGGATCATTTTTTGTCAAGCTTCTGATCTGGATTCCAGTTAAATGCCGCGCCGCAGCCTCCTTTGTCGCGCCACGACACAAGGCACGATCTGAGTCATCTTCTCCTCACACAAGACTTAACACTAGAAAATGTCTCGAACCCTTCATACGCCTATCGTACATACCCAATTCACCTATAAATCATATACGGGGAAAACGGGGTGTTACAAATAATATAAAGATTTAGTCGTGTACAAGTATATGTTTTAATATATATACAAATGATATAGGTTCGTGAATTCGAGGCCAACCCTGCACTTGTTCAGTGCCGTCATATGCATAATTACTACGAAACACAGTATTGAGAGTTCATTTGATTCCCTTTTACTCTTTACATTTTTGGGACTGAGAATACATGCGCTACTTTTACAACTGCTTTATTAAATGCTTTTGAAATATATTTTGAACTGCGAATACATGAAATGCTTTTATAAATGTTTGACGAGATAGACACAAGCAAAACATTCCTTGAATGAATTATTATGCAGACAGAAGTTCTGCGGATTATTATTGAATTATGTGGACATGATAATTGCCACCATTGAATTATGTAGACATGATAATTGCCACCATTGAATTATGTGGACATGATAATTGCCACCATTGAATTATGTGGACATGATAATTGCCACCATTGAATTATGTGGACATGATAATTGCCACCATTGAATTATGTGGACATGATAATTGCCACCAATTGATATGAATGTTATGTATCGAGAGAATGATTTTATACACAGGTTATGTGTATGTTATTTTTGTGCACGAGATATGTGTACGGTTACTAAGATTTATGAAAGATGATTTCGTACACGAGAAAGGTGTACTGTATTTAAAAGATATCGCATGTACATTACAGGTGGGTATAGGATTCGGGCCCATTTGTACCATGCAGCATTTAAATCTTGTGGTCTATCAAAATGATGAATTTTATTGTTTTATGATAAACTTATGAACTCACCAACCTTTTGGTTGACACTTTAAAGCATGTTTATTCTCAAGTATGAAAGAAATCTTCCGCTGTGCATTTGCTCATATTACATGTAGTCGTTCATGGCATATAGAGGTCATAACCTCGCAATGGGACCAATTGTTGAAGACTTCATCCAGATGGATTAGGACGGGTTCTTTCATTTGGTATCAGAGCGGTGGTCTTAGCGAACCAGGTCTTGCATTAGTGTGTCTAACTGATAGTTGTTTAGATACATTAGTGAGTCTGGACTTCGACCGTGTCTGCACGTCAAAAGTTTTGCTTATCATTTAACGTTGATAAATTATTTGCTTATCATCCTTAAAGTATTGACACGTCTTACTGCCTCTATTGTATAGACAGTGTATAGATAAATTCATATCTTAGCGTATCTGTAATTGTTACCTTTGCCTGACAGCTCCCATAGATTCCTCCGTAACTTATGGGATTTTTGTACTATATATGCATATGTAAATTATGTATTGCAGGGTACTAATCTACATCCTATAATCTATTTCTTATCGAAAATCCTTCATCTAATCGTACAAGAAGAATCCCTCAACCAGTTCGAATTCCTCGAATTCCGACAGCTATTCCGATATGGAGTTTCACCTAAGCTCCGAAAGCAGTGTCACCAGAATGAATCAACCAATCATCCATCCCCAATTTATCTGATGAGTTCGTAGTCGACTTAATCAATGGAGACGCGAAGAAGGCGATCCTTTTCACCAATCGAATTTTCCTCTTGGCAAAGAACCTGAAGCACTTACCGGCGAACCTGTTCGTAATACCATTGTCACTCTCATTTCTCGAATATTTCACCACGATTATATTCTATCTAAAATTCTAAATCTTATTCGTCTGCTCGTTCCGACTGGCAATCATCCCGGAATAATAGAAGAAGTCAACGAACTTCGCGCTCGAGTAAGCAAATTGGAGAATATGTTGCAAAATTTACCAGCTTCAGCAACATCACCGGCACCAACAGTACCATCAATAACAGCACCAGTACCATCAACAATCCATGCCTTAACATCTCATTCTGTACCTTGAGTATAATCATCGTACTACGTATCGTTCTATCTATTTTATCTTCGTTCGACAAGGCGATTATGTAATCTCTAATATTTTAGAGATTAGATATTCTTGTTCTAAGGGTAAATCAAATGAGTTTGATATCATATTAACTCATTAAATCCATGATTACATCTGAAGAGAATATATATGTAAGTATATTTTCATAAAGATTGTAATTATAAAATCTTTTGTACAAACTGTTAATGGTAAAAATATTTTAACGGGTAGGTAATACCCGAGGAATATTTAGATTTTACATTAATAAGTACACTGTACATTCTTTCAAACCTAATTCAACAGTCAATTACTATCCTACTTACACCCACAGATATACGTATCCGTTCACCGCATAATAACCATTTTCATTCAATTTCATATTTGGATTTTGACCTATCAGAATCCAACAAGTGGCATAATGAACAAAATGTGACGACCCGGAAATTTTTGACCAAATTTAAACTTAATATTATTATATATTTCGACACGATAAGCAAAGTCTCTAATGATGAGTCTCGGAAAGTTAGAACTATTTCATGTATACATTTTACCTTTAGACTGTGCTCGACGATTCACGAACAATTGTATGTAAATAAATGTGTAAATATAATATAATATAACGAAAGTATATATTAATTTGAGATAGTAAAATATAACTGAAACATTAGAATTAAGTATATAAAATAAAATACAATTTAATCAACTGAGCGGAATAGGTAAAGTAGTGTATAAAATAATGAAGTTGCTATTAAAATAAATATCTATATATACATGAATCTATACATAATTAATGTTGTATGTATATTATAATATATATAAAATGTATAAATATTCTATATATGTTATTATATTATATTAATAATAAAGACTCAGTACAAGTTAAAATATTAAAAGTATATTACTAACCTTATTTTCATTATGAATGCTAATATTTGTATTATTAATATTACCATGTAAATTATATAGAGTTTGATATGTATAAGTTATCATGATTAAAAATTATTATTGTTAGTATTATGATTACTATTGTTATTATTTGTATTGAAAATTATTATCATTATACCTATAAAGTATTATAGGAATTATTATCATTAGTATTACTATTATTTATAATATTAAGAGTAATTTTAGTATAGGTATATTTATTAACAAGATAAGTTATAATTTATAAATACAATTATATAAGTAAAAGAGATATACAAATTTGGATACAAATATAGATACTTGAATATTGAAATATAAATAGATTATAATTAATTGTATAAACCTAAACAAAAACACAGATATATAAATGCAGGGATATATCAAATTTAGACATATAAATACGAATATAAATAAAGAAAATGCTAATAAAAAAAAGAGAAAACAGATATATTCGAGTACATATGCGAAGGATTTATATCACAATCAACTTTCTTTCCTTAATTTCCTACGTTCTGTTTAGCTTGTGAGGAGTTGTTGAATAATTATAGATACAAACAACCACCTATCAATTAGTGTTACTACATAATCACATACATATGTTATTTGCTGTAGTTCCAAAAAGAAACCCAAACAGAAAACGAAAACCATGAAAACCCATGTTCGCTACCCTTTTAGTTCATAATCCAAATTCGAACGTATTTGCAAAATGTAAAAATGCCATTGTGTTAGGAATCTTTTATGTAATGTTTCCACAAAGTTTCAAGATCCAAATCCAATTATCAAGCTTTAATTTGTGAGTCAAAGGTAATTTTTCTAAAAAGTCAACTTTGTGTTCAACATCAAAATCGAATCTGTGTTAATGTTTTTGTTGAAATTAACGATCCAAAAAGTTTATATATACGAATTAGAGCAAGTTTCATGTTATATATATATTCTAAAACTTCCTTAAAATCAAAAAGTAATTTTTTTTAAAACAACAGCAACGAGCAGTCTTGTTTTTATTTTTTTTTTATTTTTTTTATTTTTTTAATTAATCACAAATAGATTGTTTCTGTACGAGATAATATGTTCTTAAATCATTTTGGTAAGCATTAAGATTGAAAGAATTATGATAGTTTGATTTTGGTTCGATGTACATGAAGGAGGTGAAACTAAATTGGCGGGTTAAATATAATCGGGGTATAACTATAAACAGAAAGACAGATTTGGAGTATTGGTTTAGAGTGTGGTTGGGTGAACTGATGGTTACAGGTTCAATCCCTGCTGTGCCACATTTTTTTTATAAAAGAAGAACCAGAATTGCTGTTGGGCCGAGAATTTATTTCTGTTGGGCCGTGAGGTTTAAACGTTGAGTTAGGCTTCTAGTTGAGTCAAGAGATACATGATAAAAAGAATTATTCGGGTAATAAAAACAGAAAAATAAATGGCGCAAATGGTTTGAGAGGAAGGCGTGTTATCGAGAGGTCTTGGGTTTGAGTCCGGTCCAAGGCTATTCTTTTTAGAAAAGCTTTTCATGAGGGTATACCTTTCTTTTCATTTTATTATTATTACCATTATTATCATTGATATCATTAGTTATGGTTATTTGTAATATTAGAAAAGGAATTATTATTAGTGTTAATACAACTAGTACTACTACTATTATTATTACTAATATAAGTGTATTTATAAAAGTTATCATTTATTAACATTATCAAGTATTGTGGATATTATCATTATTATTAGTATGATTATAGTTATAATTAAGAATATTGTTATTATTATTATCATTATTATTATTATTATTATTATTATTATTATTATTATTATTATTATTATTATTATTATTATTATTATTATTATTATTATTATTATTATTATTATTATTATTATTATTATTATTATTATTATTAATACAAATAATTATGTTTATATAAAAATACATTACTAGAACGTTAAAATCACATATCACTATAAATTTATTATTAACAAGATAGTAACTAAGCTATATATATGAAATATATCAATTAATATATACATATATATAGTTTTTTTATATATATAAACCCTAATATAAAATATTATTATTAATACGTTATAATGAAAGATAAACACTAATTAAATCAAATAGATAAATCAAATATATCTATATCTATACCTATATAACAAATAATTTAACAAGTATATTATTAAAAATAATATATAGATTTATTCGAATATGAGTATATGTTTTAATATATATACAAATGATATAGGTTCGTGAATCCGAGGCCAAACCCTGCATTGTTCAATGTCGTCATATGTATTTTTACTACAAAATACAGTATTGTGAGTTTTATTTGCTCCCTTTTTAAATGCTTTTGCAATATATATTTTTGGGACTGAGAATACATGCGCTATTTTTATAACTGTTTTACGAAATAGACACAAGTACGTGAAACTACATTCTATGGTTGAATTATCGAAATCGAATATGCCCCTTTTTATTAAGTCTGGTAATCTAAGAATTAGGGAACAGACACCCTAATTGACGCGAATCCTAAAGATAGATCTATCGGGCCCAACAAGCCCCATCCAAAGCACCGGATGCTTTAGTACTTCGAAATTTATATCATGTCCAAAGGAGGATCCCGGAATGATGGGGATATTCTTATATGCATATGTGAATGTCGGTTACCAGGTGTTCAATCCATATGAATGATATTTTTGTCTCTATGCATGGGACGTATGTTTATGAGAAATGGAAATATGAAATCTTGTGGTCTATTAAAATTATGAAATGATTATTTATGTTAAACTAATGAACTCACCAACCTTTTGGTTGACACTTTAAAGCATGTTTATTCTTAGGTACGAAAGAAATCTTCCGCTGTGCATTTGCTCATATTAGAGATATTACTTGGAGTCATTCTTGACATATTTCAAAAGACGTTGCATTTGAGTCGTCGAGTTCATCAAGATTAATATTAAGTCAATTATAGTTGGATGTATTATGAAATGGTATGCATGCCGTCAACTTTCGATGTAATGAAATATTGTCTTTTCAAAAACGAATGCAATGTTTGTAAAATGTATCATATAGAGGTCAAGTACCTCGCGATGTAATCAACTATTGTGAATCGTTTATAATCGATATGGACTTCGTCCGGATGGATTAGGACGGGTCTCTACAGAAAACATTGGACAAAAATAAAACTTGTTAAAAACAAACAATTTAATTATGAGAAGAATTTTGATAATAATCCACGCTAACTGTTCCTAGCTAACTGTTAATTCCTTATTACATTTTATTTATTGCAATTTATTTATCGCAATTTATTCATCGCATTTTATTTATTTCAATTTTAATTCTCGCAATTTTATTTATCGTCATTTAATTTCTGTTATTTATTTTACGCACTTTAAATACCGGGACATGTATACAAGGTTTTGACATATTTGGAATAACCATAGACACTCTATATAGAGTTAGCTATACATGGTTGAGGTTGATTCTACAATAATGTATATAGTTTGAGTTGTGATCGAGTCTGAGACGTATACGGGTCACGACACGTATTAATTAATTCGAATATTATATATTAAATTATATATGAATTATTGGACAGTCAACTGTGGACTATCGACTGTAGACTAATAACATTGGACAATTAAAATGAATTAAAATATTGAATATAACATATGAAACTAAACATTTCTTCAAGTTTGCCACTTGATTTCATCTTAAACCTCACTTGTATCTTGACGATTACAATCTGCGTTCAAACCATTCATAATTCTTGAAAACACCTCAATCGAGAGGATGAATCAACCGCATTTCATCTACGGAAGAAAAGATTAATACATATAGTAATGCACCTGAAAACACTCAGAACCCGAGTAAACGTTTAACACATATCTGTGCTAGCTCCTTTGGCATTGTTATTACCGAAAATAACATTGCAACTCTTTTTCAAATTAGCCAATTTTGTCACAGCTTCAACAAATCAACTCCGACTTCCATTCGAATTAGCCTTACTATAACCTTGATATATATGCGTGTTCTTTTATTGTTACCGGGGAACCTTTTATATTCCACCATATTATCAGCAGATGTACCATTAACCTCGTCGCTCCTTGGTGTAAATCTCTCCGACAAATCACTATATTTACCTATTGAAGTCTCATCATGTACTCATCCGCATCTTGTAACGAGAATTGCCATACCAATTACCGAGAATCAGCAATCAGTATTTTGAATCTAATAGCATTTCTACATTAATAGTTATATGTATACATATAACAATTATATCCTAGAATTACGATATTCAATTCTGAAATTTTGAAAAGCACCCAGCCTACGAACTAATACATTGAACTTTGAAAAAGCTGAATGAAGCAGCAGAAACTGTAGGCAACCGTAAACGATCTTAATCGCTGAAAGTTTGATGATAAAGAATAGTATGTTGGAAAAGCTCAGAAAAGTTGGAACTGGAAAACAGATTGAGCAAACTACGAAGGGGTCTTTGAACAAATCACAAGGACTAAACTTGTACATTAAGAATCCTGATGATTCTGTTTCTGATGAAATCTTTAGCGAATACCTTGCTTCTGACTCCAAACTCTTGCGGACAAATTTTCTTTACCATCCTTCGATATTAGAAATTCCAAGATATCATCGTATCTTTCATTATAAATATCCTCCATATTTCTGAAGATATTTTCATAACTACTCTTATCTGAAGTCATTAATCTCTTCGTGCTATCAGTGTTACATCATATAGAAACTGTTAGTTTCTATATTCTGTAAACTTTCGAGCTTAAAATATGAATGTTATTGAAGTAATGTTGGTAACTGATGCATGAGTTAGTATAATATAATGACACTTGATCAACGGGATTATATTACAGTAAGTCATGCTAAGTTTCTAATGAAACGTGATGATTCACAGACCATAACGTCATCATGTGCCATGTTACACGACTCTTACATTCTATATAAATCTATACACATATCAAGAACATATTTTCTTGATAGTTCTATATTTTCTCTTGAATTCTGATAATTTAACCAATCAAGATCGTGTTATTACCGTTTCTTTCTTAGAACATTAGTCATGTTCATTCGAAACTCCATACTTACGAATTATGGACCATTACTCGCTTTACTATAAGTCAAGAAGATAATAAAAAAGGCATAGAGCTCCAAAATATAAGAGAAAATATAAAGCCCAATAAAAACACGGAGATTACAAACCATGGATATTAATACGTATAGCAATATAAAGACACGGTATAATTAAAAATAGTATCACCCCAAGGTAATAGTAGAAGTAAACAGATTCTTCTAGAGGAAGATTGAAAAGAAGGATGACAGAAATGATAATTAGGAAAATATCAAGGATCAGAACTGGATTAAGCATTGTTACAATTTTTAGATGTATGGATTAGGGAAGAAGTATAGGAATGGTGAGAATAATAAAACGGAAGAGGTCAAGTTATAATGAAATTACCTGACAGAGCAATCGAGACAGATGATCGCATGTAATTATAGAGATCTTAATTTCCCTAAATCCCGAAGAAACAGATCTTATAGATTTCTAAGATTTCCTTTTAAATTCTTTGAATTCCGGAATTCAACCAAGACGACGTCAAAAGTTAAAGACGAACCTTATTTTCTAAATTCAACCCTGACTCCATCAAAAGTTAAGACGAATTTTTATTTTTCCTGTTTCAATATTTTGTGATCGCTTCATTGACGCTCTTCTAATAATCGAATTGTTTTATCCATATTACTCTATGATGATAAAACTCTATATATCAACTTGTATCCGTCATGAAAACATTATTATCGTTAACCATGACGACCTCACTCAAATTTCGGGACGAAATTTCTTTAACGGGTAGGTACTGTAGTGACCCGGAAAATTTCGACTAATTTTAAATAAAACTCTCGATACGGTATTATATTTTCAACACGATAAGCAAAGTCTGTTAGGTTGGATCTCAAAAGTTTTGAACTGTTTCATATATTCAATTGACCTTCGACCATTCTCGACGATTCACGAATAACTATTTGTAAATAGTTACATATATATTTAAATATATATATATATATAAAAATATATATATATATATATATATATATATATATATATATATATATATATATATATATATATATATATATATATATATATATATATAAATATTACTTGTAAATATATAATATTTTATTTAGTTGTTTAAAAGAATATAATTAATATATTTATTTACTTAAACTTGTTAATTAAGATTTGATATATATATATATATATATATATATATATATATATATATATATATATATATATATATATATATATATATATATATATAGAATGTGTATATTGAAAATGAATGATTTCGAGCCTAATTAGTAAACGTCGGTAACACTCGGTTGACGTTTCGTTAGTTTTATTATAGATATATTACATGTTCATGAAGGACTAAAATAAGAGTTAAACTGTAAATCGATTACGAAGATGTTAGATTTGTTAAAAATATTTTTACCTTTTTAAGTTTAAATATTAGTACTCCGTACATATAAATTGGAACAGAAAATAAATAATTATCGAACCTTTTTGATCAGTTTTCAAACAGTTAATGAGTGAAATAATTAAATATATTTAATCTAAAAATTTGGGATTTTTAGGGACACTTTTATACGTTAACTGTTTAGCAATGGACATGATATAACCATCCGGGATAAACTGTCGGTAGAATTTAAACAAATTAAGTTCACGTGAATTGTACTATGCCTTTCTGTTAACCATTCCTTCACATAGAATTATATAAATATTATTATAATATTATTATTAATTATTATTAATAATTGGTACTAGTATTCTAATATTATTTTCAACTATATATATATATATATATATATATATATATATATATATATATATATATATATATATATATATATATATATATATATATATATACAGATCGAGAGATTTAAACGATAAAATTCACAACCTCACCACCCTTTCCATCTCTACCACCATCAACCAACACTCTATCATCAAACTCATAAGTTCATGTTAAACTACAACAATTCAAAACAAAAACCATCAAGAACCATCGCCACCCAACATCACTATTTTGGCTACCACTTATTTGTTTTGTTTTAGGCAGGCAAAACAACAACCCGTTTATTCCAATTCGAACCTTTCATCGCCACACCCATCGAGCCATTTTCTTTGTCATTGTTATTGACATTCGAAGTCATCAAGAACACGACCAAGAACCATCATGGTTCCAACACCACCTTAAATCTTTCACCACCAATCACCCCATCATCCACCGTGAGCCACCATACCACTTCAACCACCACGGATCATCACCCTACAATCTCCTCTCTCTCCCTCTCTACTTGTAATCCCTCACCACCTCACCATGATAAACCATCTTAATCCACCACTTGCAAACCGGAAACCACCATAGTATTGTTATCTTTTCGAATCTGTGTAACGGCCCAAGACTAACAACCTTCACTACTACTCTCCTATTCCTGTTACAATAATGAAGTGATGAGAATGAAGAGTTTAAGATATAGATGATGGTTCATTGGTTTTGAGGTTAAAATCGATACACACAACTCTTGTTTTATCTTTATTATTTTGTGGCCGACACAATGAAGCACTTAAAAGATATTAAAAACTAGTGGCTGCACTTTCTCTTGGACCATTCTATCGAGCGTCTTGTGGAAACCCAAACAAACCACCAATATCTTTATTTTTAATGCAACTTGGGCTTGTAATTTGATTCATGGGCCGAAGGAGTTCCTTGCTGGACTAGGCAAATAGGTCCGTATAACCTTTTGCGTTGTTGGGCCACCAGAAAACCACACCCAATTGATACTGCTGCTAGTTGATTTCTGTTTCTAGTCTGTTTCGATTTACAATGAAGACGATGATGATGATAATGGTGATACCGTGGTGATTCACGATGAAAAAGATGATAGTAGATGTTAAACGAGTTAATTGATGATGATGTAAAGATGATGATATGAATAATTGATTATGTCAATTTAATTGAAGAAGGAGATGAGTACAGAAAGATATATTAGATAGATAGATATAGGATGGGGATTAATTCAGAAAGATATAATTGGTCGAATGGTCCAGGGTGTTAGTTGGGTTATGCTTGGTTCTGAGTTCGATCACAGGCTACGGTGAATTATTTTAGGATTATTTTTAGTTCATGTTACTGTAGCAGCCCAACTCCCTCATGTAAACTATTAAATGCTCGCTGGTCCGTGTAAAGACTTATTGTATTGTTGGGCCGAAAATTATGTTTGGCCAGTGGTAGTACTAGATACAGGTAAGGAATTTCGGTATAAATAAATTTAAGTTGTAAATTAAGACAGGAAAGTAAGTATCAGCGGAATGGTTGAGGTGTTGTCAGGGTGAGGGTGAGCGGGAGTTCTCGGGTTCGATTCTAGGCGTGGACAGTATTTTTTTTAAAATCTTTTTCTAAGGTAGTCTCATTTTCTTTTATTATTATTATTATTATTATTATTATTATTATTATTATTATTATTATTATTAATTAATATTATCATTAATATTAAAATAATTAACAAAATTATTGTTATTACTAATGTTAGAATATTGTCATTAGTATTATAATTATTATTAATATTGTTATCATATTTAGATTTACAAGTATTGGAAACATTAATATCATTAGTATTTTTATAAGTATTGTTATTATCAATAAAAGTAATAGCAATAAAATAATTATTTTTGGTAATATGACTATTAGTATGGTTATAATTAAACTTATTATCATTATTATAATTAGTAATAAAATTGTTATCTTCATAGTTATTATTATTAATATTGCTACAAATAAATAATTTTATATAAAAATACATTACAAGAATATAAAAATCACATATCACTATAATTTTAATATTCACAATATAATAACTAAGCTATATATATAATATATAAATTAATATATACATATATATTTTTTTATATAAACCCTAATATAAATTATTACTATTAATATTTGATAATGAAAGATAAACGCTAGTTAAATAAAATAGATAAATCAAATATATCTATATCTATATAACAAATTATTTAACAAGTATATTATTAAAAAAATAATATAAAGATTTAGTCGTGTACAAGTATATGTTTTAATATATATACAAATGATATAGGTTCATGAATCCGAGGCCAACCCTGCACTTGTTCAGTGCCGTCATATGCATAATTACTACGAAATACAGTATTGTGAGTTCATTTAATTCCCTTTTACTCTTTACATTTTTGGGACTGAGAATACATGCGCTACTTTTACAACTGCTTTATTAAATGCTTTTGAAATATATTTTGAACTGCGAATACATGAAATGCTTTTATAAATGTTTGACGAGATAGACACAAGCAAAACATTCCTCGAATGAATTATTATGTAGACAGAAGTTCTGCGGATTATTATTGAATTATGTGGACATGATAATTTCCACTATTGAATTATGTGGACATGATAATTGCCACCATTGAATTATGTGGACATAATAATTGCCACCATTGAATTATGTGGACATGATAATTGCCACCATAGAATTATGTGGACATGATAATTGCCACCAATTGATATGAATGTTATGTATCTAGAGAATGATTTTATACACAGGTTATGTGTATGTTATTTTTATTCACGAGATATGTGTACGGTTACTAAGATTTATGAAAGATGATTTCATACACGAGAAAGGTGTACTGTATTTAAAAGATATCGCATGTACATTACAGGTGGGTATAGGATTCGGGCCCATTTGTACCATGCAGCATTTAAATCTTGTGGTCTATCAAAATGATGAATTTTATTGTTTTATGATAAACTTATGAACTCACCAACTTTTTGGTTGACACTTTAAAGCATGTTTATTCTCAGGTATGAAAGAAATCTTCCGCTGTGCATTTGCTCATATTACATGGAGTCGTTCATGGCATATAGAGGTCATAACTTCACAATGGGACCAACTGTTGAAGACTTCGTCCAGATGGATTAGGACGGATCCTTTCAGTACATTTCAATATACATCATAACTTTTATAGATTTATTTTGTAGTATTGGTAAATGTAGAGACATATGTTGTATTGATTATTAGGAATTGCATATGTATAGACATAGGTTTTACTGGTTATTGGGAATTGAAATGTATAGATTTCTTTTGCTTTCCTAGAATAGCTATTATGTTAAAGTGTTTCGGATGGTCATTTCAAAACATTCGCCTCATGTAAATAATTTTTGATTATTAATAAAAATTTTCTAGAGTACTGTACCCTTTTATCAAAAAACTTTTAAGGTTTAAGTTACCTTATTAATTAGGATACCTGTCTAAAACGTACTCTTCCTCTTTATTAATAGTCATGTTTTGACTTTAATAGTCTTTTCTTTTCAACTAATGAAATGACCCGTGAAATCACGTGTTTATTTAAAAGAAACAGTTTAGTGATATGTTTTAGGTATTAAGTGAATGTAGATGTTGAAGTTATTTACTTTAATGACCCATTGTAATAACCCGTCTTTTTCCGTTTACTTTCTGTTTAATTATTTTAAAGTCCGTTATTTAATTATAACATCACCCGTTAATTGGCGTTTTTAAAATAATTCGTTTAGTTAATTCACGCACCCGCTTTTAAACTCGAGGGACTAATGTTGCCAAGGGACCAAAGTTTCAACTAGGTCAACTAGTCAACCATCTCCTCTCCACCATTCATTCACCTCCCTTTTTCTTTTTGATACTTCCATTTTTCTCTCAACCCAATCAACAAAGAATCATCATCTAAATCATTTAAGGAAGCAAACATCAAAACAAATTACATATTTGGAATCCTTGCATCTTCTTCTTCAATTCCATACCAACTTCATCTCTTTTGGGTAACTTTTCAAAAACTCTAGATTTTTGTTCTTGATGTTCTTAACTAATAAAAGTGTTAATTAGTGTCTATGGCTCAAGTCTAACATGAGTACATGAATTGTTTGCTCGTTCTTGTCATTTTAGTGTAACTAGCATAAACTTGAAAAATGACTTGTTAAATCTTGAGTTTTGGCTGACTAAATATTGTTAGATGTGTTACTAGCATCATTAGCTTCAATTTGATGTGTAGGTTGACTTAGAAAGACTCCATTAACATGATTGTTGAGTTTATGATTTTGGTTAAGGTTTGGTACCCTTAAATGTGAATTTTGATGCATTAAATACTTTGCAACATTATTTGTAAGTGTTTAGTAGTATTGTATGCATAATTACCTACGAAACGGCGTATTATATGTGTGCATTTATTTCCCGAATCACCAAATTATATTTATGAACTTGAATGTAATTAATGAGGAATATTTAATGTGAATTATGTTGTTGTAAATGTTTAGTTTAGTTATTGTTATGAGTAAAATTGAACTACTAGTAATGGGTGTTTTCAAATGACATGCAATAAGCGTTTTTCATGTTTGTTGACCATAAATTGTGTTTTGGTGAAATTTGGTTTGAGACTTGACCACACGAAACTGCCCAGAAATCTGCCCAGGTGCTTTGCCGTGGCGCGACAAATCCTGGCGCGGCATGGCTCAAAGAGTGTTTCGAATATAACCTTTAACCAAGATGTGAGGCATCAGGTAAACCGAGGTGCCGCGGCGCGACCAACCTTTGGCGCGACGCGGCATATGCCTGGATTGTAGGCTGTCCAAATTCGCGTTTTCACGTTTAATTCTAACTATGCTACGCACCTCCGATTACCATGTAACTTGTTCTAACATGCTCATATATGATTATATAACTCAGAAAAATTGTCCAAGACCCGACCCAAATGTGTTAACTTTGACTTGACCAAAGTTGACTTTTATTCAAACTTAACCAATACTTTGTTTAATCGTGATAACCTTTCTCTTATACTTGATCCTTGCATGAAACTTGACAACTTGATTTACATGCTATATAATCAAGTCGTAACGAGCAGTAGGACTAATTGAACAACTTTGACCAACCGTGTTTTACCGTTATTGATACAACCCACTTATCTAGGTCAAGACTAGCATTCGTCCTTGCACACGTTTACTTTGTAAAGTACCTTTATACTCGTGCACTCAAGGTGAGATCATAGTCCCATCTTTTCAACAACTTTTATTCTTTAAATCATGGGATGAGAAACATTTACGTTTTATACTTTTATGCATTGAACACAAGTACGAAAACAAACATTCAGCATGCGAGTTAGAACAAAAAGCCTCAATTCGATTATCATTAGTTACACTTGTAGGGTGTAAGCGAGAACTTTTGTTGTGTGGATCCATACGGGCTTGACGAGCCCTCATTCGGACGGTTCCCTACCTTTAGCAAATGAAATATATTTTCGGGTATAGTGTAGGTTCTAACACTATGATAACCGGGTTCGTATAACAGTTAAGCCTTGATAATTGAGTGCTCGCGAACGAACAACAACTTATGGAATGCAATCGATTTAGATAATCAAGTTTATATTAAATCTTGTGGTTCAATACAACATACTTACTAAACCTATGATTTCACCAACGTTTTAGTTGACAGATTTTGAGACGACCCGTCCTAATCCATAAGGATGAATACAATAACATATGATTACATTGCGAGGTATTTGACCTCTATATGATACATTTTACAAACATTACATTCATTTTAAAAGACAAACTTTCATTTCATCGAAAGTTGATAGGCATGCATACCATTTCATAATATCCAACTATAAATGACCTAATCTGTCATTTGCTTAATCATAATCTTTATTGAACTCAACGACTTGAATGCAATGTCTTTTGAAATATGTCATGAGTGACTCCAAGTAATATCTTTAAAATGAGCAAATGTACCGCGGAAGATTTCTTTCAATCCTGAGAATAAACATGCTTTAAAGTGTCAACCAAAAGGTTGGTGAGTTCATTAGTTTATCATCAATATTCATTTCCATCATTTTTAATAGACCACAAGATTTCATATTTCCATTTCTAATAAACATCATGCATGCATATAGCCATCAGCATAAAAAATCATTCATATGGATTGAACACCTGGTAACCGACATTAACCTTAATGCATAGAATATCCCCACAGACATCGACGTCTGTATAATAATAATCTCAAAGAACTAAAGCCACCCATAAACATGAATGAGGGTTGTTGGGCCCAAAAGATCTATCTTTAGGATTCGCGTCAATTAGGGGCCATTTCCCTAATTCTTAGGTTACCAGACTTGAAGTGCGATATTCGATTTCGATAATCCAACCATAGAATTTAATTTCGATTACTTGTGTCTATTTCGTAAAACATTTATAAAAGCACATGTATTCTCAATCCCAAAAATATATATTGCGAAAGAATTTAAAAAGGGAGTAATGAAACTCACCATACTGTATTTCGTATTAAAAATACATATGACGTCATTGAACAAGTGTATGGTTGGCCTCGAATTCACAAACCTATATCATTTATATATATATTAACACATATAATTGTAATCGAACAAATTTATATCTTATTAGTAATATAATTGTTATTTTAATTACGTGTTTCATTAATAACCTAATTAATTACATTTATGAATATTTATCGTAAAAATAATAATATAGTTATTAAATATGATTTTATATAACTAATAGTTATTTGATAAAATAATATTGATAATAATAATAAATAAAAAGTTGTTTCATTATATAATAATAATAGTAATAATAATAATAAAAATGATAATTTTTATAAAAATAATACTTTTAATAATAATGATAGGAAGAAAGAAAAATGATAATGTTAATAATACTTTTAATAATGATAATAATACTACTAATAATACTACTAATACTTATGATAATAATGATATAATAATAATAATAATAATAATAATAATAATAATAATAATAATAATAATAATAATAATAATAATAATAATAATAATTATAATAATAATAATAATAATAATAATAATAATAATAATATTGATAATAATAATAATAATCTAAATGATAATTTTAATAATAATGATACTTTTGATAATAGTAATAATAATGATAATATTAACAATTCATTTAAATTGTAACTTAATTGTAATTTTTATCATTTTCATATTAATATCCTTATTTATAATCTTTATTTTTATATTAATAATAATGATAATAGTAATAATTTTTCTAAATAATAATAATAATAATAATAATAATAATAATAATAACAACAACAACAATAATAATAATAATAATAATAATAATAATAATAATAATAATAATAATAATAATAATAATAATAATGTTGTAAATAGAAATTATACCATTATGTATCATTATCATGGTTCATATACTGTCATCATCATCATTGAGCTCATACCATAACATCATCATCTATAATATCATGCCTCATAATCATCATCATGCTACGTCGTCTAATATCATTATCATCTGTATCATAGCATCATCTCATCATCATGATTATAACTGTTATTATCATCATCATCATCAATCACGTATCATACATCTAACAACATCATCATCATATCATAACTAATTCTCATAATCATCATTTTCATTATCATCACTGTATCATCTTATCATTATCATGATCATGGTCATAATCATAACATAATTATAATTATATCATAATCATATTCATAATCACAACCGTGACTATCACCGTTATCATTAACTGCTCGTGATTGTTTATCATATCACCAAACCATACACGTTATCACCATATACTTCATCTTTACTACCATCATCATATCCCTCATATATCATCATCAATATTTTTCACAGTCTAACACCAATCCTAATCATAATCTAATTATCGTCATAAGCCTTTACCATCTATCATAATCGTTATAATACTCTTCATCATCATAACCTATCATTTCTGTTTACTTCTATCATCAACATAACCTATCTTTAATTACATTCTTCGGTTATCATTATAAAATTTATCAACAACATCATTCAATCGTAACAGGAAGGGAGTTGTTTGACAGTAGCAGAACACAGCCAAAAAAGAAGTAAAAGAAACATCTAACAATAGCTGTATCAACCAGTTTTATCAGTTGAATTCAATATAACAGGATCTCACATTTCCAAGATTCCAATAATGGGTTTAATCACCCTTCAAATTTGATTTATTTAATTATATCATTTCAGGCCAAAATCAAAATATAAAAGTTTCTTGAAAACATTCACCGAATATTCGACTAACCAATTTAACACCTGAAAATCGCCAATCTGTTCCAATTGATTCGTTGACCGAAGTAGTTTGAAGATTGACTTTGAGTTCAAGACCAAATTGATGTTATTCAATCCGAGTTATTATTTCAGATAGTTTTAGTTGATGATTAGGAACCTGAAACAAGCTTTAATTGGACTAGAACTAGATTGAATTATTCCAGAGGCTAGATCGGTGTGTGTAACAGGGGTAGTGAAGAACACGAAACAAAATGAATGAATTGGAGTTAGATTTTGAAAATAGGGATTGGAAATCATTTGGATGATGATAGAAAGTGTGATCAAAATTATAAGTTGATCGAAACTATTAAAGGGAATGATTGATCGACATAGCATCACGAGAAAGCAAGAACACAGAAAAAATAAAAGAGCTGATAGTGATATATATATATACGTGTCTAATTTGTTTCTATATATATAACGTTTAATAATAATAATTAATAAACATATTAAAATTAATAAATTTATTAAATATAGTAATATGTTAATATTAATAATAACAATAATAATAATAATAATAATAATCCTAATAATAATATTTATATTAAATTAATAATAATAATGACTAATAATGATAATAAAAATGATAATAATAATATTATTAATGATAATAAGTTTTCATAATAATAATAACTATAATTATAACAATGATAATATTAATAATACTAATGTTAATATTAATATTAATAATAATACTGATGTAATGATAATATTACTAATACAACTATATTTTACTTGTAATTTAATTTAATATATTAGTATTACATTTTATTAATTATATTCTATTTTACTAATTATATAATATATATTATATAATAACATATATTTAATATTTAATATTTACAAATTTTATATATATTACTATCTACATATAATAATAACTATACATAGAAATCATATATATTTATATATTGTTTTATTTTAAATTACACTTAATTATTTTGTATCTTATTTTACATATTTATTTCTAATGTTTAAATTATATTTTATAATTTCAAATTATTATATATACTTACATTTATATATATATATATATACATATTTATTTACAAACAATTGTTCGTGAATCGACAGGTAAGGTTCAATGGATAGTTAAGTGCATGAAATTATTTTAATATAAAATGTCGATTTACTTAACTTGTCGATATCCATCTTCTAAGTTATCTACATTTCATAATTTCACCTTTACATTAAATAATATGAAAGTTAAATAGTTACCTTATCAAAAGTCATGAGTAAATTATTGTAAAGCATGCTTTGAAAATTAAGCAGGAATCTCCACTAACTTTTGTCTAGTTCTCGTTAATTGACACTTTTGTTCTTACATGTAAATCACTTTACCATTTTTCAAATATCGTTAAAAAGAACAGATTTCTTAAATCACAGTGGTCCTCACAACAGAGACCCGTAATCATATCACAATGTATCTAATAATTTAATCATTTGATATTATCTTATAATTCCGTCGATAAATATATTAAACATATATTGAATCAAATTCGTTCATGTAAAGTATTATACATCTAATAGTTTGTTAACGTTTTCAATTAATATAACTATATATTATATATACATATCTATATGCACATAAATGTTCGTGAATCATCGAGCACAGTCAAATGGTAATTGATTACATGAACATAGTTTCAAAAATTTTGAGACTCAACATTACAGACTTTGCTTATCGTGTCGGAAACATATAAAGATTAAGTTTAAATTTGTTCGAAAATTTCTGGGTCGTCACAGTACCTACCCATTAAAGAAATTTTGTCCCGAAATTTGATTGGGATGGTCATGACTGACAATAAGTAGGTTTGCATGACACATACAAGCTAGAAATTAGAGTTTTATCAATAGTGAGTACTTTGGATAAAACAATTTGATTTTTGTGAAGAGTACCAGTGAAGTTATCACAAAAGAGTGAAATGAGTAAGTGTAAATTCGTCATATCTTTTGACGTAGATAGGATTAATTTCCGGAGTTCAAGGGATTTAGAGAAAATCTTCGTAATAAGATTTGATTCTTCGGTAATTAAGGAAATTAGAATCCTCTTCGGTTAATTGCGATGATCTGTCTCGGTTGCTCTGTCTGCTATTTCACTATAAATCCACTCTCTTCATTTCCTTATTTCCACATCTCACACCTTCTATTCTTCCTCCCTCAATTCAAACTTTAAAGCATTCATCAATATGCTCCATCCAGTTCTGATTCTTGATATACTCATAAATTTCATATCTGTCATTCTTCTTTTTCATCTACCGCTGGAAGAATCTATTTACTGCTACTATACTCTTAGTTATATAGTGTTTTTAATTCTCCCGTGTCTTTATATTGCTATATGCATCGATATATGTGGTTTGTAATTTCTGGGTTGTTGTTGGGCTTTATACCTTCCCTTATATTTCAAAGTCCCTGCTTCTGTCTTCTATAATCATTGTCATTCACAGTTAATGCTCTCTCCTATTTGCTGCGATTTATACTCCAATTTTCATTTCAAAGCTTCATTCTTTTATTTTCTCTTCTTGCCATTAAGCACCGCATGTAATGGTCCAAAATTCGTAGATATGAATTTCGGAATGAACATAGTTAATGTTCTGAGAAGGAAATTGTAATGGCACGATCTTGATTTGTCAAATTACCAGAATATCCTGGAAAAGACCGAATCATCATGAAAAATATTTCCTTGATATCTTTAGAGGTTAGTTAGAATACAAGAGTCGTGTAACATGGCACATGATAATGTTATGATCTGTGAATCATCACGTTCCATTTAAAAACTCAGCATTACTTACTGTAATATAATCACGTTGATCAAGTGTCATTATATTATACTAACTCATGCTTCAGTTCCCAACGCTACTTCAATAACATTCATATTTTAAGTTCGAATTTTATTTCTTCAGAATTTAGAAACTAAAATAGTTTCCTTTCTGATGTAATACAGATAGCGCTAAGAGATAATTGATTTCAGATGAGAATAGTTATGAAGATATCTTCAGAAATATCGAGGATATTTATAATGAATGATACGATGATATCTTGGAATTTCTAACATCGATGGATGATGATGAAGATTTGTCCTTAACGACTTAGAGTCAGGAGCAAGGTATTCGATAATAACTTCAGTAGACACTGAATCATTTGGATTCTTTGAAGGCAGATTTAGTCTTTCTTATTTGTCCACAGCCTCCTTCATAGTTTGCTCAATCCGTTTTTCAGTTCCAAACCTTCTCTTTTTCTGAGCTTTGCCAACGCACTATTCTTTATCATCAAACTTTTGACTGTTAAGGTCGTTTACAGTTTTTGATGCTTCATCAGCATTTTTAAAAATTTTGAGAACTAGTTCGCAGTTTAGGGTGTTTTTCAGAACTCCACATTCGAAGTATGTAAGTCTTGGAGATAGACGTTATATGTATATATATAACTGTTGACGTAGAATTGCTGCGAAATTTGAGAATAATGATTCAAGATTTTTGGTATGGCAACTACCATTACCAGATGCAGATGAGTACATGATAGGGTTTCAATGAATAATTATAGAAATTTTTCGGAGAGGCTTAAAGATCAATGAAGTTGTTGGTAAGTTTACTGCTAATGTGGCGAGATATAAAAGGTTTCCTGGTAACAATGATGAAAGGGTAATCATCATAATAAGGTTTATTCGAATGAACAATTGAAGTCGATTTGCTGGAGCTGTGACAAAACTTTCTACTTTGAAAAGGGATTGAAAAGTTAATTTTTTTCTCTAATAAATGCCAAAGGGTCTGGCACGAATACGTGTTAACTATGACCTTGGTTTCGAGAGTTTTTCAGGTGCAAGACTGTAGATAATATGTGATCGGATCATCATCTCGATTGTTCATCATTTGAAGTGTCTTCAGAAATTTCGAAGGGTTTGAACACAGATTGTAATCATTAATATACATATGATGTTCTAGAATTTTGAATGATACGAATATTTTTCTGGGTAGAAGTGATGTTCTAGCACAATTTTGAAGTCAAAGTATAGATTTGAAAGATGTAGAGATTTAATAGTGATGTCTCATGTTGAGTCTTGACTTGGATTCTGATCTGTCAAAATTTAGAATATGAAATTGAATTTGGATGAGAACGGTTGTTTTGATTTCTATGAAAGAATGTATATTGTTGTGAAAGTAGTGAGTATAGTTGATGATTGCTGAATCAGAATCGAATAATATAACATATTAATTGTGAATTTAAATATCTCCTGGGTATTACCTACCCGTTAAAAGTTTCACAATTAATCTTTTGTACGAGAGAATTTTATTACAATTTTTATGAAAATATTAATATATATATTTTCTTCAAATGTAATACAGACTTAATGAGTTAATATCATATTAAGCTCATTTGATTTTTAGCTGGAACTAGAAATGAATAATCTCTAAAACTTTAGAGATTTCGTAATCTTCGTGGATTATCACTTCAACGTAAATGAAATTATGAATCAATACTTCATTATTCATTTTTATTGATATTTAATCGGTGAATGATGTTGGTGTTTGTGGGATTCTTGTGAACTTCGCAAGGTACGAATGATGTTGTCTAGAAAGTTCCGAGTACAGTGAAAATGAAAGTGTAATATCAAACATGTATTTGAATAGTACACTTGGTTTATTATGACATAGAATTTATTGAATTGAAATAGAGATTGTAGTTAACGGTGGTTAAGTTGTTAACGAAAGATGTACATCATAGCATATTAGTAACATGAATTAACCGAGTAGTTTCTACCAGTTAAAATTTACATGTAATAGCTTAGTACGAAAAGATATATTATGGTTTCCAAAATTTATATACATAAATATATTATATAAATTCTTGAAAATAATGAGTTAATACTTCATAACTCGTTATTATATGCATAGGTGATTGTGGTTTTGATATCGTTGGTGGTTATGTAACTGATGAAGCTTGTAGTGTTACTGGTATTGCTGGTGTTGGTAATACTGAAGTGATGCTGGCGGTACTGGCGGTGCTAATGATGCTGATGGTACTATTGATGCTGTTGGTAAACAAGTCTAGCTTATAATTCGTGCACCATCCTTGTCAGGGTTTCTATTCTTCCCTGTATCATCTCTATCCATCCATTCATCTTAGTTTACGGCTATGATTAGAATAAATAATCTATAAAACTTTAGAGATTACATAATCACCGTAGAATATTTCTCCGATGAAGTTATGAATTAATTCTTCATCGTTTGTTATTGTTAGTACTCCTTGGTATCTATGGTGTGTGTGACGTTGATGCTCGAGGTACCGATTGTAACGACCCTGGAATTTCCAACATTTATTTATTAATAATTATTATTATTAATACGTGTGATTAAATGAATGTATGTTATTACATTTACATGTTACCATGATTGCCCGTACTTGACTTTTAAGTGCCCGAAACGTCTTTGTGACACATGAAACTTCACGAATAATATTTTCAAGTATTATTTGCATTCATGATTAAGTTTTATTAATCATTTTAATTAACTAAGGCTATTAGTTAGTTACTTGGGCTTTAATTGGTTTAACTTGTAATTTATTTGAACTTGGGCCTTGTTAGTGTAATGGACTCATGTTATTGGACTTCCAAGCCCACCCTACATTATTAATGGACCTTTAGCCCATGTCTTGAAAGTGTAAGTAGTACTTAGAACATGTAACTAGTTGTTTTGATCAATAAGAATCTAGTTTGCTCATTATCCCCATGTAATCACCTCTTTTATCCAACTTTAGAACCTTTAGCACACTAGTAACCATGAAACTCTTTCCCTCTCCCCTTTGAGGCTGCTGGCCGTAGGTTGGGATGGCAATAAGGGGTGTTTTATTTTTCAAATTTGCTTACTTACTCACTCACATAACTCTCTCATTTTCTCACACTTCACCTTACTTGCAATTTGCTCTCCTTTCTCTCTAAAACTAGTAAGTAACTTAAGCAATATTTCTCTTCTTTCCTTGCCACAAAACCGAATTCAAACATCCCATTAATCATCATCATCTTTTGTTACTTGAATACTTGTTTGTTATTATTACTTACTTACTTTGTTGTTTGTTATTTACTTACTAGCTTCCAAGAATCTAACTCACTAGTTTGATTCTTCATTTTTATCTTGTTATAACAAGAACAACAAGAACATAATCTATCTAGTTATGTTCTACCCTACTTGTTTCAAAAGATTATAAGTTCATTGTTGTTGAAATCATACTTGTAAGTCATGGAAGTAAACTTAAAGTTTACTTTACTTAAAGATCAACTTTGGTTGAATCTTTAAAAGTATGAACAACCATGAATCTTTCTTGTTTATTTAAGTTTACTACTTCATTTATGCACTTCAAATTACTTGTTTGTTGGTTTGTTGGTCAAGTACTACAAGTTAGTCTTGATCTCATATCTCTTGGAACTTGAAGTTAACTTAAAAGTTCAAGAACGTATAAATGAGTTTCCTTTAAAAATAACTTTGTATACTTATGCTTGATCTAGACTTTTGGGTCTTGGATCTTCAAGATCTAACTAAAGAACTATGTTCTACATCTTATGATCTTGATTAGTTAGTTTACTTTCAAGTTTGTAACTTGTTATTAGCTTTAAAGTCCATGTATGTGTTAGATCTAAGACTTTGATGCAACTTTGGTTCATCAAACTTCATACAACTCTTAAGTGAGTTGTGCTTCATGTCTTAGACTTGCACTAGGGTTATGATGGTCAAGAATTGGTTAAGATGATGTAGAGACATAAATGAGTTGTACACTTGAAGCTATATGCATCAAGGATGAGAACCATGATGAACATCAAGCACCAAGACCACCGGAACCCTTTTAAACTCACTGCTTCTGTCCAAAACCTACTGACCTGATGCTTCTGGAACAGAGAATTAGACCTGGGCTGTTCTAACCTTGATTTTTAGATAGAACTTTTCTAGTAGATAACTTTTCATATAGGACTCGTCTTAATCTGAGTTACGGTTTAGGATTTATGGCCCTCCGATCGTTACTATGTCCTTTAACGTTGTGCAGAAATTTCTGACCTACTCGCACTTAGACCGTCGCCACGGTCAAACCAAGACGAGTTTGCTTCCGTAAATTTTACCACACTTAAGGGACTCATAGACGGAGCCATGGCCACTGGTCTCACCTTAATTCAGTAAGGGTAGAGGCCATGGTGACTGACTGAAGTCAGTCTTTGTTTTAAGCTACTTTCATAAACGAAACCTACTTTACGCCTTTTGTTTAATGATGATTGATGATGACCCTTAAGACCTTAAATAAATACTTTTAAACCTATTAATACGATTTACTGACTTAGTACTATTTGACTTAGGTTGAGGACTTCGGACCATTTACTTGCACACCTTTCCCGACTACTACTTTACCGCTACATATCATTGTGAGTTATAGCATTCCCTTTTTACTTTAACTTATTTTGGGAACTGAGAATACATGGGGATTTTATGTTTTACATACTAGGCACGAGTACTTAAACTTATATATGTGTGGGTTATACAACGGCATAAACATTCCCTTTAGCGCGGTAACGTTTAATCATTGGTTTTTGAACCGGTGAACGCGAATCTTAGATATGGATCCATAGGGTTTGACATCCCCACTCGGGCTAGTCGCGCTAGCAGTCAGCGAGTGTTTAATACTTTGTAGACATACGCACTTGCCAAGTGTACTTTCAGGGGGTATAAATGTTAAGTTAGTTACCAAGTGCCCACGGTTAACATATACTTTATCATACTGTTTTGAAACGCTCTTTGTAGCACTGAAATCTCGTGGCCTACCTTACATACTGTTATACTTAAACTATAGCTCACCAACCTTTGTGTTGACGTTTTTAAGCACGTATTTCTCAGGTGCTTGAGGTTGCTTCCGCTGTGTACTAGTCGTGCTGTAGAATCCGCTGCTTAGAGTTGTTATCGCATGACTACTTATCTTGCATTCAAACTTATTTACTTTTGAAACTATGTTATGTAACGACCTTTGGGGTCACGTACACTTATTTATTTGCTTCTACTTAGTGAAGCATGCTTTTGAAATGTAAAACATTTGATGTCGGTTATGACATCACCTTTTTATCGTGAATGCAACTTCTTTAATTACAGCATATAGTACTTAACCTTGTAATGATCCTGTTGTTGATGATTCGTACACGATGGTTTTGTACGGGGCATCACATTTGGTATCAGAGCATTGGTTGTAGGGAATTAGGTTGCATTAGTGAGTCTAAGACCGACTCGAGTAGGATTCACTAATAGGACTAATCTACAACTTGCTAGTTTACGTGTTTCCGCTGAACTTACTGCATGCTGCTGCTTACTTTTTCCGCTATATGCCGTATACTACTACATGATTTCACTACTGCATGATGCTACTTGCTTTTGACTGCATGCTACTTTTATACGAATTACTGTTATTGCCATGTTAGTTACCGTTATACATGATTTAAACTGTTGGCCTATTATTTGCTTGCTTTATGACATACTGACATGGAAAATTTATTTTTCCTTGTTCAGATGTCGGATGTTCCACCTGCTGGCATTTCGGACAGTACAGACTCAGACCCCGTCGCCCTACCTATTGCTACACCTGCTGCTGCTACTGCCGATACACCGGCCCCGACACCCACTAGTGATCGCGGCGCTTCCACTTCCGGAGATGGTACTAGTGCACCTGCCCCAGTGTCCGCTCCCGGACCCTCGAGGTCACAGCCCCGCATTGGTGGTATTGAGATCCCCGCAGAGTTTGGGGAAGGGCCATTTCGTAACCACATGCGCACGCCTTGCCGACGCACTCCCGACAGACGTTTAGTCGTGATTCCGCTAGGCAGACACAGACAGATGTTGGCCGCCTTCGGACGCTTCGGATTACCAGCTCAGCCACCAGTGTCACCACCACACGATTCAGATGACTCATCATCCGCCGATTCTTCATCATCAGACGACTCCAATGATGATGAGGATCCTGCTGATAGACCTATTCAGGCACCCTCCACCCCGCCGAGGAAGCGGTACCATTTCGATGGCATCGTCATTCCAGGAGTGAATGGAGGTCGTGCTTTTACTGACGCATTTGGCCATCATCGTAGGCTTACTGCTCGTAAACGAGTTGTGCCATACCCTGCCGACCCACAGATACGTAAGGTTCCCCGTTACGTATTGACTATTCCTGGAACCGTACCACCTAGATTTAGATACGAACCACTTACATCTAGGGACGTACCGTCTACATCCGGAGCCGGACCATCTACATCAGCACCACCGGCACCACCGGCACCACCCGCCCCACCTGCACCGCCTGCCCTACCAGCTCCCTCTAACGAGGAACTGACGAGGGAGGTTGAGACTCTCCGAGCTCGAGTCACTGAGCTCGAGGAGCAGTTGGCTCGAGGAGCAGTTCACCCGCCTTCACCGTAGGACCTTGTATTTAGATTTCATGATGTAATCTAGGTATAGTTTCATGTATTTCATATGTATTGTACGAACTTATTCAGATGTATGAAACTTATTATTATTAATGAATGGAACTTTGCGTTATTTAATTCTTGCACGATGTTCTATTTACATTGTTGTACGATGATTCTGTGGTATTTGTACCTAGATGCATTATTTAATAACATGTGATGTTTTGATTCCATGTCGGTCACTATATACTGTATTATTACTACTTGCATACTGGATTTTGACTTAAGTCAAAATTTTTGTTTAGAATACCATGGCTAACGGAAGATCCACACCTACCGCCGCCCAGATTGAGGACATGATCAACGAACGGGTCGCTGCAGCCCTAGCAGAAAGAAATCTCGAAGCTCCACCGCCACCACCACCGGTTATTCCACCCGTTCGAAATGGGTGTACATACAAGGAATTCCAGAGTTGTAAACCACATAACTTCAGCGGCACCGAGGGACCAGTTGGTCTCACCAGATGGTTCGAAAAACTTGAATCAGTATTCCGAGTTAGCAACTGTTCGGAGGACAATAAGACCAAGTTTGCATCTTGCACGCTATTTGACGGTGCGCTAACATGGTGGAACACGTTAGCTCAAGCGAAAGGTATCGATGAGGCGTATGCTACACCATGGGAGGAATTCAAGGCGGCTATGATTGATGAGTATTGTCCAGGAACCGAAATTCAGAAGATGGAAATCGAATTTATGCAGTTGAAGGCCATAGGGAATGACCTTAACAGTTAAAATCGTAGGTTTTTGGAGTTAGCACTGATGTGTCCGACCATGGTCACCCCTGAATTTAAGCGCTTGGAGAAATACTTCTCGGGACTTCCTAAGTCCATCAAGGGTAATGTTACCTCATCCAAACCACCGAATGTTCCCGAAGCAATGCGCATGGCGCATACTCTCCTGAATCAAATCATCCTTGACGAGCCGGAGAAGGCTAAGTTTGAAGCCGGTAGTAGTGAAAAGAGGAAATGGGACACCAACCACAACAACAACAACAACAACAACAATAACAGGGGGAGAAACTACGATCAGACCCCCGCCAAGAGGCACAACAATGGTGGAAACCCTAATCCCAACACCAACACCAACACCAACCCGAACTACAAAGGAACCTTACCTCAATGCAAGCGATGTTACAAGCACCACACTGGGTATTGCAATGTTGTTTGTGAGAAGTGCCAATGGGCTGGGCATATCGGGAAGGACTGCAAGGTCACTACTCTGAATGGGAAGCCGAACACCAATGGACCTAAGAAGTGCTACGAATGTGGACAGATGGGCCATTTCAGAAACGCATGCCCCAACAAGCGAAAAGATGGAGGACCACCCCGAGGTAGAGCCTTCAATGTTAATGCAAGGGATGCACGCGATAACCCCGACTTGGTGACAGGTATATTCAAAATCAACAATCTTTTAGCTTCTGTCTTGTTTGATACTGGTACGGATAGAAGTTATGTATGTAGACATTTTTGCGATAAGATTAATTGGTCATTAGTCCCGTTAAAAGAGAGTATGCTTGTCGAGGTCGCCAATGGTAAACTTGAAAAGGTTGACCATATTAGTCGTGGAGCTGTTATCAATATAGCTGGTGCAGATTTCCAAATTGATTTGATACCTATCAAACTGGGAAGCTTTGACGTGATCATTGGTATGTATTGGTTGAGCAAGATAAAGGCCGATATTATCTGTGGAGATAAGGCATTTCGCATACCACAAGGAGATGGCGAACCACTGGTTATCTATGGAGAGAGATGTACCTCTAAGTTAAACCTCATTAGTTGCGTGAAAGTGCAAAAGATTATGAAGAAGGGACGTTTTGCTGTCCTAGCACATGTGAAAGCGGTAGAAACTGAGGAGAAGAGCGTAAACGACGTTCGAATTGTGAACGAATTCTCCGATGTCTTCCCAGAAGAATTGCCTGGATTGCCGCCGCAGAGAGCCGTAGAGTTTCAGATTGATTTAGTGCCAGGAGCAGCACCTGTAGCTCGCGCACCTTATAGACTCGCACCTTCCGAGATGCAAGAATTACAGAGTCAACTACAAGAGCTGTTAGACCGAGGATTTATTCAACCAAGTTTCTCGCCTTGGGGCGCACCTGTGTTGTTTGTGAAGAAGAAGGATGGATCCTTCCGTATGTGTATCGACTACCGTGAACTCAACAAATTGACTATCAAGAATCGGTATCCTCTTCCATGAATTGACGATCTTTTTGATCAACTACAAGGATCGAGTGTCTACTCAAAGATCGATTTGCAATCCAGCTATCACCAGTTGAGGGTGAAGGAAAGTGACATGATGAAGACTGCATTCAGAACCCGTTATGGTCATTATGAGTTCGTCGTGATGCCATTCGGTTTGACAAATGCACTTGCCGTGTTCATGGACCTCATGAATCGTGTCTGCAAGCCTTACTTGGACAAGTTTGTTATCGTCTTCATAGATGATATCCTCATCTACTCTAAGAGCGAAGAAGAACATGAGCAACACCTCCGACTAGTACTTGAACTCTTGAGACAAGAGCAACTTTACGCCAAATTCTCCAAGTGTGAATTTTGGTTGAAGGAAGTTCAATTTCTGGGTCATTTTGTGAGCGACCAGGGTATCAAAGTTGATCCCGCCAAGATTGAAGCCATCAGCAAGTGGGAGACCCCCACTACTCCGACGCATATTCACCAATTCCTAGGTCTCGCCGGTTACTACCGAAGATTCATCGAAGGATTTTCTCTGATTGCGCGTCCTTTGACTGCGCTGACTCACAAGGGCAAGAAGTTCATTTGGGAACCCACACACGAATAAGCATTCCAAACTTTGAAGAAGAAGTTAATCACCGCACCTATCCTATCACTTCCTGAAGGCAGTGACGACTTTGTTGTTTATTACAATGCTTCGAAGAGTGGTTTTGATTGTGTACTGATGCAACGATCAAAGGTTATTGCCTATGCCTCCCGCCAATTGAAGATTCACGAGCGGAACTACACTACACATGTCTTGAACTTGGAGCCGTTGTCTTTGCACTCAAATTGTGGAGACATTATCTGTATGGAACTAAGAGCACTATTTTCATCGATCACAAGAGTCTCCAGTACATCTTTGATCAGAAGCAGCTGAATATGAGACAGCATCGATGGATCGAGACGCTCAACGACTACGATTGTGAACTCCGTTATCACCCTGGCAAGGCCAATGTTGTAGCTGACGCTTTAAGCCGAAAGGAGAGGACGACACCTCTTCGTGTTAGGGATCTGAACATCACCATTCATTCGAACCTCAACAGCCAGATCCGAGTAGCCCAAGTTGAGGCTCTCAAGGAGGAGAATATATCTCACGAACATTTGAACATACTTGTCCCTCGATTCGAGGTTAGGGAGTCTGGACTCCGATGTTATGCCGGAAGAATTTGGGTACCTCTTTATGGAGATCTACGGAACCTTATACTTGATGAAGCACACAAATCGAGATATTCAATTCACCCTGGTGCTGGCAAGATGTACCATGACCTTAAAGAACAGTATTGGTGGCTGAATCTTAAGAAGGACGTTGTGACTTATGTTGGTAAGTGTTTGACTTGCTCGAAGGTTAAAGCCGAGAATCAGAGACCTTCGGGTTTACTCCAACAGTCGGAGATCCTACAATAGAAGTGGGAAAGGATCACAATGGATTTCATTACTAAGCTGCCGAAGACGGTGGGCGGATACGATACTATTTGGGTTATTGTTGACCGCCTTACCAAATCTGCGCACTTTCTAGCGATGAAGGAAACTGATACAATGGAAAGACTTGCTCAATTATACATTAAAGAGGTTGTGTCTCGACATGGTGTACCTTTATCGATCATCCCAGATCGCGATCCCCGTTTTGCCTCTAGATTTTGGCGTTCTTTGCAAGAAGCCATGGGAACTCGTCTCGACATGAGTACTGCGTATCATCCTCAGACTGACGGGCAAAGTGAACGAATGATTCAGACCTTGGAGGACATGCTGCGTGTATGTGTCATTGATTTTGGAAAGGCCTGGGAAAGGCATTTGCCACTCGCCGAATTCTCGTACAACAACAGTTATCACTCTAGCATTAATGCTGCACCTTTTGAAGCATTGTATGGCCGTAAGTGCCGATCTCCTATTTGTTGGGCCGAAGTAGGCGAAAAGAAAATCACCGGACCCGAGGTAGTCCACGAAACGACGGAGAAGATTGCTCAGATTCAAGCTAGACTTAGGACTGCCCGTGATAGCCAAAAGAGTTATGCCGATCTTAAACGTAAGGACTTTGAATTTAATGTTGGTGATCGTGTAATGTTGAAGGTTGCACCTTGGAAAGGTGTGATCCGTTTTGGAAAACGTGGAAAGTTAAACCCACGATACATTGGTCCTTTCGAGATCTTGGAACGTGTTGGACCAGTTGCATACCGTTTGGATCTACCAGCACAATTGAGCTCAGTTCATCCTACCTTCCATGTATCGAACTTGAAGAAGTGTCTTGCTGCACCCGAACTTATCATACCATTGGAAGAACTTACTATTGACGACAAACTCCACTTTGTGGAGGAACCTGTTGAAATTATGGATCGTGAGATCAAAACTTTGAAACGCAACAAGATTCCGATTGTACGGGTACGATGAAATGCCAAACGAGGACCTGAGTTTACTTGGGAACGAGAGGATCAAATGATACGAAAGTATCCTCACCTTTTCCCGACTCCTCCATCTACCTAAGCTTAAATTTCGGGACGAAATTTTCTTTAACAGGTGGGTAATGTAACGACCCTGGAATTTCTAACATTTATTTATTAATAATTATTATTATTAATACGTGTGATTAAGTGAATGTATGTTATTACATTTACATGTTACCATGATTGCCCGTACTTGACTTTTAAGTGCCCGAAACGTCTTTGTGACACATGAAACTTCACGAATAATATTTTCAAGTATTATTTACATTCATGATTAAGTTTTATTAATCATTTTAATTAACTAAGGCTATTAGTTAGTTACTTGGGCTTTAAGTGGTTTAACTTGTGATTTATTTGAACTTGGGCTTTGTTAGTGTAATGGACTCATGTTATTGGACTTCCAAGCCCACCCTACATTATTAATGGACCTTTAGCCCATGTCTTGAAAGTGTAAGTAGTACTTAGAACATGTAACTAGTTATTTTGATCAATAAGAATCTAGTTTGCTCATTATCCCCATGTAATCACCTCTTTTATCCAACTTTAGAACCTTTAGCACACTAGTAACCATGAAACTCTTTCCCTCTCCCCTTTGAGGCAGCTGGCCGTAGGTTGGGATGGCAATAAGGGGTGTTTTATTTTTCAAATTTGCTTACTTACTCACTCACATAACTCTCTCATTTTCTCACACTTCACCTTACTTGCAATTTGCTCTCCTTTCTGTCTAAAACTAGTAAGTAACTTAAGCAATATTTCTCTTCTTTCCTTGCCACAAAACCGAATTCAAACATCCCATTAATCATCATCATCTTTTGTTACTTGAATACTTGTTTGTTATTATTACTTACTTACTTTGTTGTTTGTTATTTACTTACTAGCTTCCAAGAATCTAACTCACTAGTTTGATTCTTCATTTTTATCTTGTTATAACAAGAACAACAAGAACATAATCTATCTAGTTATGTTCTACCCTACTTGTTTCAAAAGATTATAAGTTCATTGTTGTTGAAATCATACTTGTAAGTCATGGAAGTAAAATTAAAGTTTACTTTACTTAAAGATCAACTTTGGTTGAATCTTTAAAAGTATGAACAACCATGAATCTTTCTTGTTTATTTAAGTTTACTACTTCATTTATGCACTTCAAATTACTTGTTTGTTGGTTTGTTGGTCAAGTACTACAAGTTAGTCTTGATCTCATATCTCTTGGAACTTAAAGTTAACTTAAAAGTTCAAAAACATATAAATGAGTTTCCTTTAAAAATAACTTTGTATACTTATGCTTGATCTAGACTTTTGGGTCTTGGATCTTCAAGATCTAACTAAAGAACTATGTTCTACATCTTATGATCTTGATTATTTAGTTTACTTTCAAGTTTGTAACTTGTTATTAGCTTTAAAGTCCATGTATGTGTTAGATCTAAGACTTTGATGCAACTTTGGTTCATCAAACTTCATACAACTCTTAAGTGAGTTGTGCTTCACGTCTTAGACTTGCACTAGGGTTATGATGGTCAAGAATTGGTTAATATGATGTAGATACATCAATGAGTTGTACACTTGAAGCTATATGCATCAAGGATGAGAACCATGATGAACATCAAGCACCAAGACCACCGGAACCCTTTTAAACTCACTGCTTCTGTCCAAAACCTACTGACCTGATGCTTCTGGAACAGACCAGTAGACCTGGGCTGTTCTAACCTTGATTTTTAGATAGAAATTTTCGAGTAGATAACTTTTCATATAGGACTCGTCTTAATCCGAGTTACGGTTTAGGATTTATGGCCCTCCGATCGTTACTATGTCCTTTAACGTTGTGCAGAAATTTCTGACCTACTCGCACTTAGACCGTCGCCACGGTCAAACCAAGACGAGTTTGCTTCTGTAAATTTTACCACACTTAAGGGACTCATAGACGGAGCCATGGCCACTGGTCTCACCTTAATTCAGTAAGGGTAGAGGCCATGGTGACTGACTGAAATCAGACTTTGTTTTAAGCTACTTTCATAAACGAAACCTACTTTACGCCTTTTGTTTAATGATGATTGATGATGACCCTTAAGACCTTAAATACATACTTTTAAACCTATTAAGACTATTTACTGACTTAGTACTATTTGACTTAGGTTGAGGACTTCGGACCATTTACTTGCACACCTTTCCCGACTACTACTTTACCGCTACATATCATTGTGAGTTATAGCATTCCCTTTTTACTTTAACTTATTTTGGGAACTGAGAATACATGCGGATTTTATGTTTTACATACTAGGCACGAGTACTTAAACTTATATATGTGTGGGTTATACAACGGCATAAACATTCCCTTTAGCTCGGTAACGTTTAATCATTGGTTTTTGAACCGGTGAACGCGAATCTTAGATATGGATCCATAGGGTTTGACATCCCCACTCGTGCTAGTCGCGCTAGCAGTCAATGAGTGTTTAATACTTCGTAGACATACGCACTTGCCAAGTGTACTTTCAGGGGGTATAAACGTTAAGTTAGTTACCAAGTGCCCACGGTTAACATATACTTTATCATACTGTTTTGAAACGCTCTTTGTAGCACTGAAATCTCGTGGCCTACCTTACATACTGTTATACTTAAACTATAGCTCACCAACCTTTGTGTTGACGTTTTTAAGCATGTATTTCTCAGGTGCTTGAGGTTGCTTCCGCTGTGTACTAGTCGTGCTGTAGAATCCGCTGCTTAGAGTTGTTATCGCATGACTACTTATCTTGCATTCAAACTTATTTACTTTTGAAACTATGTTATGTAACGACCTCTGGGGTCACGTACACTTATTTATTTGCTTCTACTTAGTGAAGCATGCTTTTGAAATGTAAAACATTTGATGTCGGTTATGACATCACCTTTTTATCGTGAATGCAACTTCTTTAATTACAGCATATAGTACTTAACCTTGTAATGATCCTGTTGTTGATGATTCGTACACGATGGTTTTGTACGGGGCATCACACCGATTGTGATGCTAAGGTGTGGGATGCGGATGTTGCTGTTGGTGGTGGTGATGGTACTGTTTGTGTTGCTGATGGTGGTACTGTTGATGCCGACGATGTTGCTAGTGCTTGTAACCTTTGCACCATATTCTCCAAGGCCAATACCCGACGGCGAAGTTTGTTAACTTCTTCTACTACACCGGGGTGATTGTCGGTTTGGCCGAGTCGATGAATAAGATCTAAAATTTGAGATAATATATAATCGTTACGAGACACTCTGGAAATGAGAGAGAAAATGGTGTCTCGGACAGGTTCGCCGGTAAGTGCTTCAGGTTCTTCGCCAAGAGGGCAATGTGGTGGATGGAAGGGATCACCTTCTTCTTTTCTCCAATGACTAAGTAGACTACAAACCCATTCCCAATTCATCCAGAATAGATGATGGCTAATTGGTTGATCCATTCCGGTCACACTGCTTTCGGAGCTCGAGTACAACTCCATATCGGAATCCGAGGGACTTGAACTAGTGGCGAGTTCTATTTCGTACGATTGAATAAGGATTTTTCAATATGAAATGATTTCTGATTATCGGATGGTATTCTAATTACATAGAGTATATATATATATATAGAACAAAAGATTCCGTAGATTACGGAGGTATTTACGGAATATGTCAGGCAAAATTTACAGTAACAGATACGCTAAGATATGAATTTTTTCTATACACTATTCATGCAATCAATGCAGTAAGATGTGTCTAGACTAAGGATGATAAGCATGTAAATTTCGATAAGAAATGATAAGTAAAACATTTTGACATGCAGCTAAGGTCGAAGTCCAGACTCACTAATGCATCTTAATAACTATCAGTTAGGCACACTAATGCAAGACCTGGTTCGCTAAGACCACTGCTCTGATACCACATGAGACATGTGGGGACGCATCCCACTCAGTGCCTTCCCAGCTAACCGTCTGGTGACCACTGAGCGTACCTCAGACACTGATTTTACAGCCCTGCCTCTCGGCAAAGCCAACCATAATCGTACCGCGAGGAGTAAGAGCCAGTGCTTCGTCACAGGTAACACTGTTGTAGTGACCCGAACTTTTCTATGTTTACATATATTAAATGAAATTGATATTTACATGACTAAGTGTTTCCAACATGTTAAGCAATCAAACTTGTTAAGACTTGATTAATTGAAATAGGTTTCATATAGACAATTGACCACCCAAGTTGACCGGTGATTCACGAACTTTAAAACTTGTAAAAACTATATGATGTCATATATATATGGATATATATATATATATATATATAGTTAACATGATATTATGATAAGTAAACATATCATTAAGTATATTAACAATGAACTACATATGTAAAAACAAGACTACTAACTTAATGATTTCAAAGCGAGACATATATGTAACGATTATCGTTGTAACGACATTTAATGTATATATATATCATATTAAGATATATTAATACATCATGATATCATGATAATGTAATAATTTAATATCTCATTTGATATAATAAAAAATGGGTTAAAAACATTTAACAAGATCGTTAACCTAAAGGTTTCAAAACAACACCTACATGTAACGACTAACGATGACTTAACGACTCAGTTAAAATGTATATACATGTAGTGTTTTAATATGTATTCATACACTTTTGAAAGACTTCAAGACACTTATCAAAATACTTCTACTTAACAAAAATGCTTACAATTACATCCTCGTTCAGTTTCATCAATAATTCTACTCGTATGCACCCATATTCGTACTCGTACAATACACAGCTTTTAGATGTATGTACTATTGGTATATACACTCCAATGATCAGCTCTTAGCAGCCCATTTGAGTAACCTAACTCATGTGGGAACCATCATTTGGCAACTAGCATGAAATATCTCATAAAATTTCAAAAATATTAGTAATCATTCATGACTTATTTACATGTAAACAAAATTACACATCCTTTATATCTAATCCATATACCAACGACCAAAAACACCTACAAACACTTTCATTCTTCAATTTTATTCATCTAATTGATCTCTCCCAAGTTCTATCTTCAAGTTCAAA
This sequence comes from Rutidosis leptorrhynchoides, assembly GCF_046630445.1. Lineage (NCBI taxonomy): Eukaryota > Viridiplantae > Streptophyta > Magnoliopsida > Asterales > Asteraceae > Rutidosis > Rutidosis leptorrhynchoides. Next base: position 180,871,411 of record NC_092338.1, on the reverse strand, counting down.
GTGTTCTTCATAAATTCTATAAGTTCTAGTTTCATAAAATCAAGAATACTTCCAAGTTTGCTAGCTTACTTCCAATCTTGTAAAGTGATCATCTAACCTCAAGAAATCTTTCTTATTTATAGTAAGATATCTTTGTAATACAAGGTAATACTCATATTCAAACTTTGATTCAATTTCTATAACTATAACAATCTTATTTCGAGTGGAAATCTTACTTGAACTTGTTTTCGTGTCATGATTCTGCTTCAAGAACTTTCAAGCCATCCAAGGATCCTTTGAAGCTAGATCTATTTTTCTCATTTCCAGTAGGTTTATCCACAAAACCTGAGGTAGTAATGATGTTCATAACATCATTCGATTCATATATATAAAACTACCTTATTCGAAGGTTTAAACTTGAAATCACTAGAATATAGTTTAGTTAATTCTAAACTTGTTCGCAAACAAAAGTTAATCCTTCTAACTTGACTTTTAAAATCAACTAAACACATGTTATATATCTATATGATATGCTAACTTAATGATTTAAAACCTGGAAACACGAAAAACACCGTAAACCCGGACATACACCGTCATAGTAACACCGCTGGCTGTTTTGGATTTGATAATTAAAAACTATGACAAACTTTGATTTAAAAGTTGTTCTTCTGGGAAAATGATTTTTCTTATGAACATGAAACTATATCCAAAAATCATGGTTAAACTCAAAGTGGAAGTATGTTTTGTAAAATGGTCATCAAGACGTCGTTATTTCGACTGAAATGACTACCTCTTACAAAAACGACTTGTAACTTATATTTCCGACTATAAACCTATACTTTTTCTGTTTAGATTCATAAAATAGAGTTCAATATGAAACCATAGCAATTTAATTCACTCAAAACGGATTTAAAACGAAGAAGTTATAGGTAAAACAAGATTGGATATTTTTTGATTGTTGTAGCTACGGGAAATATTGTAACAATTCTATACAAATCATATCCTAGCTAACTTATATTGTATTATATATGTACTCTAATATATTATGTAATCTTAGGATACCATAGACACGTATTCAAATGTTTTGACATATCATATCGACCCATGTATATATATTATTTGGAACAACCATAGACACTCTATATGCAGTAATGTTGGAGTTAGCTATACAGGGTTGAGGTTGATTCCAAAAATATATATACTTTGAGTTGTGATCTAGCCTGAGACGTGTATACACTGGGTCGTGGATTGATTCAAGATAATGTATATCAATTTATTTCTGTACATCTAACTTTGGACAACTAGTTGTAGGTTACTAACGAGGACAGCTGACTTAATAAACTTAAAATATCAAAATGTATTAAAAGTGTTGTAAATATATTTTGAACATACTTTGATATATATGTACATATTTGTTATAGGTTCGTGAATCGACCAGTGGCCAAGTCTTACTTCCCAACGAAGTAAAAATATGTGAAAGTGAGTTATAGTCCCACTTTTAAAATCTAATATTTTTGGGATGAGAATATATGCAGCTTTATAAATGTTTTACAAAATAAACACAAGTACATGAAACTACTTTCTATGGTTGAATGATCGAAGCCGAATATGCCCTTTTTGCTTGGTATCCTAAGAATTAGGGAACCTCAATAATTTTGAGAATTAGTGCACGCCTAATTGACGCGAATCCTAAAGATAGATCTATTAGGCCTAACAAACCCATCCAAAGTACCGGATGCTTTAGTACTTCGACTTTTATATCATGTCTGATGAATGTCCCGGAATGATGGGGATATTCTTATATGCATCTTGTTAATGTCGGTTACCAGGTGTTCACCATATGAATGATTTTTATCTCTATGTATGGGATGTATATTGAAAAATAAAATCTTGTGGTCCATTATTACGATTTGATAAATATATAGGATAAACCTATAACTCACCAACATTTTTGTTGACGTTTAAAGCATGTTTATTCTGAGGTGATTATTAAGAGCTTCCACTGTTGCATGCTAATATATGGACAAGATTTGGAGTCAGCATGCTTGTATAATATTGTTTAAAACTGCATTCGAAATTTACTTTTTTGTAACATATTAATATTGTAAACTAATATGTATTGGTAGTGTGTAAGTGTGATATTTTTAGATTATCATTTCTGATAATCTACGTGGTGTCCTTTTAATCTTTTCGATATAATAAAGGTTATGGTTTGTTTTAAAAACGAATGCAGTCTTTGAAAAACGTCTCATATAGAGGTCAAAACCTCGCAACGAAATCAATTAATATGGAACATTTATAATCAATATGAACGGGACATTTCAGTTGGTATCCGAGCGTTGGTCTTAGAGAACCAGAAATTTGCATTAGTGTGTCTTATCAAGTTTGTTAGGATACATTAGTGAGTCTGGACTTCGACCGTGTTTTCTTTAAAAACGATTGCTTAACACTTTTATTGGAAACTTTATATTATTAACATGCAAATATTATGTGATATATTAACCTCTTAATGTGTTTAATATTGTGTGATAGATGTCTACTAATAGTACAAATCCAATCGATTCACCTAATAATAATGAAGAGTCGAATATATTTTGGGAAGATTCACAAATTCTCGAAGAGGAACCGGAAGAAGAGGAACCGGAAGAGGAGGAACCGGAAGAGGAGGAACCGGAAGAGGAGGAACCGGAAGAAGAAGAGGTTCCGGAGGAAGAAATATTGATACCTATAGTAAATCGATTAAATAAAAGAAAATCCTCAACCAACGGACCAAAGTTAATAATGGTCAATGGTGTTTCCGCCGAGGAAGCAAAATATTGGGAAGATTACCAATTTTTCGATGAATCAGATCCTGATGAGGATTCCGATGATGTTATAGAAATTACCTTGACCCAATTTAATAAAGCGAAAGAAAATAATAAGGGAAAAGGTATAAAAATAGAGAAACCCGATCCCAACCCCGATGAACTTTATATATATCGGCAACATCCGTATTTCCTAAAATGTAACAATGACCGGGAACCTTTAAACCACCAAGTTTTTCTAAACCATTGTGGAAAACGATGGCTCGTATTAGAGGAACACCATATATCCCTAGAAAATTAGGAAAATGAACCAAGTCCGAAGAAGAAGAAACCAGTGATTCAGATTAGAGGGTTGTAATCATGTTGTGCATTATGTGTATTGTAGTGTGCTTGTACTTTTATGTTCTATGTAAAAATTGCTTGTATTGTTTGTTAATTATCTTTTACGAATCTAATCCTTGTCTATTTTAAAGTATAAAAACAAAATTGACGGTAAGGGTAGACAACCGAAAATTTTAGAAGACCTACCAGGAGATATGATTGATGAAATCTTATCTAGAGTCGGGCAGAATTCATCAGCACAATTAGTTACGGCAAAATTAGTTTGTCAAACATTTGAAAGACATTCCAGGCATGCCTTAGTATATAAATGGCTTTCCTTTGAAATATGGGGTATATCACATTGGGGAGACTTTAAGTTACGCCAAGTTTTCTTTAAGGCATTTAGTGCGGGAAACCCAGATGCAATTTTTCGCTACGGGTTACGAACCTATTTTGACTCAACATATCCCAACATAGGACTCCGTTCTTTAGAAAGAGCTTCTAACATGCAACATAAAGAAGCATGTTATGCTTACGGGTTAATAATGTTCGCTTCTCATCAAATTGAGAAAAAGAACATTGGGTTGCAACTTTTAAATAAAACATTTCCACAAGTGACGGACTCTGTAGTTGAGATGAGAAACAAGGTTTTTAGATTGTTATGGGGCTGTTGGACATTACGAAACCCTCGTCCTTTTGACGACATTACAACACGCTGCTTAGCCAATGGTCATAACGGTTATTTTCCACAAGACCAAGGATGGGAAGTCATCTTGGTAAAACCAGAATGCATGACTTGTTTCTCGACTTACGAATTAGATGTCTTTATTTCCTTTGCTGAACAACTTGAGTATTAACTAGATTTATCTTCAAAACTGTCCTGTATCAAAGTGTACTATATTTTATGTTATATGTAATATAGCGATGTTGTAAGTTTGAAGAATATTTATATGTGATATATTATTATAATCAGTTTTTCATATGGAATTGTAGTAGTTGAATTGTATATTAGCTACTAAGTATGAACTTAACGGGTAGGTAGTACCCAAATTTAAACTTATAAAACACTAATATGAAGAAAAAGCTTTTATAAATAAGTTCATATTATGATACGAAATACTATTGACTACTCTTAAATTCTATATGATTAACTCAATTCTTTTGGCTATTTTTGAAGGAACTGACACTGGCAACTCGTCAGAATTTGAACATGAGTGAGGAAGACTTCCGTGTTTTCCTTGCAGCAAATATAGCCACCGTACAGGCTGCGATGCAAAATAACAATAACTCTGGATCTAGCAGTGGAACTAATTCCACAAGAAATCGTGTAGGATGCTCCTACAAAGAATTCACTGCCTGCAAACCTCTGGAATTCGATGGAACCGAGGGTCCAATTGGATTAAAACGGTGGACCGAGAAGGTCGAATCGGTGTTCGCCATAAGTAAGTTTACTGAAGAGGACAAGTTTAAGTACGCCACACATACCTTCACAGGTACTACGTTAACGTGGTGGAACACCTATCTTGAACAGGTAGGACAAAATGCTGCTTACGCACTACCGTGGTCGGCATTCAAGCAATTGATGAACGAGCAGTACCGTCCTAGAAACGAAGTCAATAAGCTCAAGGCGGAACTTAGAGAGTTACGAACACAAGGGTTCGACATTAACACGTATGAACGACAATTTACAAAGTTGTGTCTATTGTGTCCGGGAAAGTTCGAAGATGAAGAAGAGAAGATCGACGCATTTGTAAAAGGATTACTAGAAAGGATTCAAGAAAATGTGAGTTCACACGAGCCCGCTTCCATACAAAAGGCAAGTCGAATGGCTCATAAACTCATAAATCATATTGAGGGAAAAATTAAAGAGCAGGCGGCCGAAGAAGCCAACATGAAACAACTCAAGAGGAAGTGGGAGGAAAATAGTGATAAGAGTCACCAGTACAACAACAACAACAATTACAACCACAATCGCAACAACTATCCCAACAACCGCAACATAAATCGCAACAACAACAATCGCAATCCCAACAACAACAACTACAATAAACGTCCCAATAAGAACAATTACAATAATCATCCCAATAGCAATAACAACCACAATAACAACAATAATCAGAAACAGCAATGCCAAAGGTGTGAAGAGAATCACCCGGGGTTCTGCAAAACATTTTGCAACAGGTGTAAAAGAAATGGTCATAGCGTGACAAAGTGTGAGGTCTACGGACCAATGTATAACAGAACTAAAGGAACAAATAATGCCTGAACAAGTAATGTCGGAACAAGTAGTGTCGGAGCAATTATTGCCAACGTAGTCTGTTATAAATGTGGAAAACTGGGCCACATTATTAAAAATTGCCGGAATCAGGGGAATACTAATGGGCAGGGCCGTGGAAGAGTTTTCAATATTAATACGATAGAAGCGTAGGAAGACCCGGAGCTTGTTACGGGTACGTTTCTCATTGATAATAAATCTGCTTATGTTTTATTTGATTCGGGTGCGGATAGAAGTTATATGAGTAGAGATTTTTGTGCTAAACTAATTTGCTCACCGACTCCCTTGGATAATAAATTTTTACTCGAATTAGCAAATGGTAAATTAATTACAGCAGATAATATATGTCGGAATTGAGAAATTAAACTGGTTAGCGAAACATTTAAGATTGACTTGATACCAGTAGAGTTAGGGAGTTTTGATGTAATAATCGGTATGGACTGGTTGAAAGAAGTGAAAGCAGAGATCGTTTGTTACAAAAATGCAATTCGCATTATACGAGAAAAAGGAAAACCCTTAATGGTGTACGGATAAAAGAGCAACGCGAAGTTAAATCTTATTAGTAACCTGAAGGCACAAAAACTAATAAGAAAAGGTTACTATGCTGTGCTAGCACACGTCGAAAAAGTCAATTCCGAAGAAAAGAACATCAATGATGTTCCCGTCGCAAAAGAATTTCTCGATGTATTTCTAAAAGAATTACCGGGACTACCTCCACACCGATCCGTTGAATTTCAAATAGACCTTGTACCAGGAGCTGCACCAATAGCTCGTGATCCATACAGAATCGTACCTAGCGAAATGAAGGAACTTCAGAGCCAATTACAAGAACTTTTAGAGCGTGGTTTCATTCGACCAAGTACATCACCATGGGGAGCTCCTGTTTTGTTTGTCAAGAAGAAGGATGGTACATTTAGGTTGTGTATCGACTACCGAGAGTTGAACAAACTTACCATCAAGAACCGCTACCCACTACCAAGAATCGACGACTTATTTGATCAACTACAAGGCTCGTCGGTTTATTCAAAGATTGATTTATGTTCTGGGTATCATCAAATGTGGGTGAAGGAGGATGATATTCCAAAGACTGCTTTTAGGACGCGTTACGGTCATTACAAGTTTATGGTTATGCCGTTTGGGTTGACTAACGCACCAGCTGTGTTTATGGACCTCATGAACCGAGTGTGTGGGCCATATCTTGACAATTTTGTCATTTTTTTCATCGATGACATACTTATTTACTCGAAGAATGATCAAGAGCACGAAGAACATTTGAGAAAAGTGCTAGAGTTGCTGAGAAAAGAAAAACTGTATGCTAAGTTTTCAAAGTGTGCATTTTGGTTGGAAGAAGTTCAATTCCTTGGTCATATAGTGAACAAAGAAGGTATTCAGGTGGATCCAACAAAGATTGAAACCGCTGAAAAGTGGGAAACCTCGAAAACTCCGAAACACATACGCCAATTTTTAGGGCTAGCTGGTTATTACAGGAGATTCATCCAAGATTTTTCCAAAATAGCAAAAGCCTTGACTTCATTAACGCATAAAGGGAGGAAATTTGAATGGAAGGATGAACAAGAAAAAGCGTTTCAATTGTTGAAGAAAAAGTTAACTACGGCACCTATATTGTCATTACCTAAAGGGAATGATGATTTTCTGATATATTGTGACGCCTCAAAGCAAGGTCTCGATTGTGTATTAATGCAATGAACGAAAGTAATTGCTTATGCGTCTAGACAATTTAAGATTCACGAGTAGAATTATACGACGCATGATTTGGAATTAGGCGCGGTTGTTTTTGCATTAAAGACTTGGAGGCACAACTTATATGGGGTCAAAAGTATTATATATACCGACCACAAAAGTCTTCAACACATATTTAATCAGAAACAACTGAACATGAGGCAGCGCAGATGGATTGAATTGTTGAATGATTATGACTTTGAGATTCGTTATCACTCGAGGAAAGCAAATGTGGTAGGCGACTCCTTGAGCAGAAAGGACAGAGAACCCATTCGAGTAAAAGCTATGAATATAATGATTCACACTAACCTTACTACTCAAATAAAGGAGGCGAACAAGGAGTTTTAAAAGAGAGAAATTTAAAGGATGAAATACCCAAAGGATCGGAGAAGCATCTTAATATTCTAGAAGACGGAACCTGGTATAGGGCTGAAAGGATTTGGATACCAAAATTTGGAGATATGAGAGAAATGGTACTTAGAGAAGCTCATAAAACCAGATACTCAATACATCCTGGAACAAGGAAGATGTACAAGGATCTCAAGAAACATTTTTGGTGGCTGGGTATGAAAGCCAATGTTGCTAAATACGTAGGAGAATGTTTGACGAGTTCTAAGGTCAAAATTGAGCATCAGAAACCATTAGGTCTACTTCAACAACCCGAAAACCCGGAATAGAAATGGGAAAACATTACCATGGATTTCATCACTAAATTGCCAAGGACTGCAAGTGGTTTTGATACTATTTGGGTAATAGTTGATCATCTCACCAAATCAGCACACTTCCTGCCAATAAGAGAAGATGACAAGATGGAGAAGTTAGCACGACTGTATTTGAAGGAAGTCTTCTCCGGACATGGAATGCCAATCTATATTATCTCTGATAGGGATGGAAGATTTATTTCAAGATTCTGGCAGACATTACAGCAAGAATTAGGAACTCGTCTAGACATGAGTACTGCCTATCATCCACAAGCTGATGGGCAGAGTGAAAGGATGATACAAATGCTTGAAGACATGCTACGAGCATGTGTTATTGATTTCGGAAACAGTTGGGATCGACATCTACCGTTAGCAGAATTTTCCTACAACAACAGCTACCATTCAAGCATTGAGATGGCGCTGTTTGAAGCACTTTATGGTAAAAAGTGCAGGTCTCCGATTTGTTGAAGTGAAGTGGGGGATAGACAGATTACGGGCCCGGAGATAATACAAGAAACTACCGAGAAGATCATCCAAATTCAACAACGATTGAAAACCGCCCAAAGTTGACAAAAGAGCTACGCTGACATTAAAAGAAAAGATATAGAATTTGAAATTGGAGAGATGATCATGCTTAAAGTTGCACCTTGGAAAGGCATTGTTCGATTTGGTAAACGAGGGAAATTAAATCCAAGGTATGTTGGACCATTCAAGATTATTGATCGTGTCGGACCAGTAGCTTACCGACTTGAGTTACCTCAACAAATCGCGGCTGTACATAACACTTTCCACGTCTCAAATTTGAAGAAATGTTTTGCTAAAGAAGATCTCACTATTCCGTTAGACGAAATCCAAATCAACGAAAAACTTCAATTCATAGAAGAACCCGTCGAAATAATGGATCGTGAAGTTAAAAGACTTAAGCAAAACAAGATACCAATTGTTAAGGTTCGATGGAATGCTTGTAGAGGATCTGAGTTCACCTGGGAATGAGAAGATCAGATGAAGAAGAAATACCCACACTTATTTCCAGAAGATACGTCAACACCTCCAACTGCTTAAAATTTCGGGACGAAATTTATTTAACGGGTAGGTACTGTAGTGACCCGAACTTTTCCATGTTTACATATATTAAATGAAATTGATATTTACATGACTAAGTGTTTCGAACATGTTAAGCAATTAAACTTGGTAAGACTTGATTAATTGAAATAGGTTTCATATAGACAATTGACCACCCAAGTTGACCGGTGATTCACGAACTTTAAAACTTGTAAAAACTATATGATGTCATATATATGGATATATATATATATAGTTAAAATGATATTATAATAAGTAAACATATCATTAAGTATATTAACAATGAACTACATATGTAAAAACAAGACTACTAATTTAATGATTTCGAAACGAGACATATATGTAACGATTATCGTTGTAACGAAATTTAATATATATATATATATATATATATATATATATATATATATATATATATATATATATATATATATATATATATATATATATATATATATATATATATATATCTCATATTAAGATATATTAATACATCATGATATCATGATAATGTAATAATTTAACATCTCATTTGATATAATAAACAATGGGTTAACAACATTTAACAAGATCGTTAACCTAAAGGTTTCAAAACAACACCTACATGTAACGACTAACGATGACTTAACGACTCAGTTAAAATGTATATACATGTATTTTTTTAATATGTATTCATACACTTTTGAAAGACTTCAAGACACTTATCAAAATACTTCTACTTAACAAAAATTCTTACAATTACATCCTCGTTCAGTTTCATCAACAATTCTACTCGTATGCACCCGTATTCGTACTCGTACAATACACAGCTTTTAGATGTATGTACTATTGGTATATACACTCCAATGATCAGCTTTTAGCAGCCCATGTGAGTCACCTAACACATGTAGGAACCATCATTTGGCAACTAGCATGAAATATCTCATAAAATTACAAAAATATTAGTAATCATTCATGACTTATTTACATGTAAACAAAATTACACATCCTTTATATCTAATCCATATATCAACGACCAAAAACACGTAAAAACACTTTAATTCTTCAATTTTATTCATCTAATTGATCTCTTTCAAGTTCTATCTTCAAGTTCTAAGTGTTCTTCATAAATTCTATAAGTTCTAGTTTCATAAAATCAAGAATACTTCCAAGTTTGCTAGCTTACTTCCAATCTTTTAAAGTGATCATCCAACCTCAAGAAATCTTTCTAATTTACAGTAAGATATCTTTCTAATACAAGTTAATACTCATATTCAAACTTTGATTCAATTTCTATAACTATAACAATCTTATTTCGAGTGGAAATCTTACTTGAACTTGTTTTCGTGTCATGATTCTGCTTCAAGAACTTTCAAGCCATCCAAGGATCCTTTGAAGCTAGATCTATTTTTCTTATTTCCAGTAGGATTATCCACAAAACTTGAGCTAGTAATGATGTTCATAACATCATTCGATTCATATATATAAAACTACCTTATTCGAAGGTTTAAACTTGAAATCACTAGAACATAGTTTAGTTAATTCTAAACTTGTTCGCAAACAAAAGTTAATCCTTCTAACTTGACTTTTAAAATCAACTAAACACATATTCTATATCTATATGTTATGCTATCTTAATGATTTAAAACATGGAAACACGAAAAATACCGTAAAACCGGACATACGCCGTCGTAGTAACACCGCGGGCTCTTTTGGGTTTGATAATTAAAAACTATGTTAAACTTTGATTTAAAAGTTGTTCTTCTGGGAAAATTATTTTTCTTATGAACATGAAACTATATCTAAAAATCATGGTTAAACTCAAAGTGGAAGTATGTTTTTCAAAATGGTCATCAAGACGTCGTTCTTTCGACTGAAATGACTACATCTTACAAAAACGACTTGTAACTTATATTTCTGACTATAAACCTATACTTTTTCTATTTATATTCATAAAATAGAGTTCAATATGAAACCATAGCAATTTGATTCACTCAAGGGAGGAAACTACTTTCTATGGTTGAATGATCGAAGCTGAATATGCCCTTTTTGCTTGGTAGCCAAAGAATTAGGGAACATCACTAATTTTGAGAATTAGTGCACGCCTAATTGACGTGAATCCTAAAGATAGATCTATTGGGCCTAACAAACCCCATCCAAAGTACCGGATGCTTTAGTACTTCAAGTTTTATATCATGTCCGATGGATGTCCCGGAATGATGGGGATATTCTTATATGCATCTTGTTAATGTCGGTTACCAGGTGTTCACCATATGAATGATTTTTATCTCTATGTATGGGATGTATATTGAAAAATGAAATCTTGTGGTCTATTATTATGATTTGATAAATATATAGGATAAACCAATAACTCACCAACATTTTTGTTGATGTTTAAAGCATGTTTATTCTCAGATGATTATTAAGAGCTTCCGCTATTGCATGCTAATATATGGACAAGATTTGGATTCAGCATGCTTGTATAATATTGTTTAAAACTGCTTTCGAAATTTACTTTGTTATAACATATTAATATTGTAAACTAATATGTATTGGTAGTGTGTAAGTGTGATATTTTTAGATTATCAGTTCTGATAATCTAGGTGGTGTCCTTTTAACCTTATCGATAAAATAAAGGTTATGGTTTGTTTTAAAAATGAATGCAGTCTTTGAAAAACGTCTCATATAGAGGTCAAAACCTCGCAACGAAATCAATTAATATGGAACATTTATAATCAATATGAATGAGACATTTCAACTGTGAGAACCCCCTCAACGATTAAGCCGACGGGACTGCTTAAACCAGCTTTGATACCACATGAGACGACCCATCCTAATCCATAAGGAAGAATACAATAACATATGATTACATTACGAGGTATTTGACCTCTATATGATACATTTTACAAACATTGCATTCATTTTAAAAGACAAACTTTCATTTCATCGAAAGTTGATAGGCATGCATACCATTTCATAATATCCAACTATAAATGACCTAATATGTCATTTGCTTAATCATAATCTTTATTGAACTCAACGACTTGAATGCAACGTCTTTTGAAATGTGTCATGAATGACTCCAAGTAATATCTTTAAAATGAGCAAATGCACAGCGGAAGATTTCTTTCAATCCTGAGAATAAACTTGCTTTAAAGTGTCAACCAAAAGGTTGGTGAGTTCATTAGTTTATCATCAATATTCATTTCCATCATTTTTAATAGACCACAAGATTTCATATTACCATTTCTCATTAACATCATGCATGCATATAGCCATCTGCATAAAAATCATTCATATGGATAGAACACCTAGTAACTGACATTACCCTTAATGGATAGAATATCTCCACAGACATCGACGTCTGTATAATAATAATCTCGAAGTACTAAAGTCATCCATAAACATGAATGGGGGTTGTTTATCCCAATAAATCTATATTTAGGATTCACGTCAATTAGGGGCCATTTCCCTAATTCTTAGGTTACCAGAATTGAAGGGCGATATTCGATTTCGATAATACAACCATAGAATGTAAGTTCGATTACTTGTGTCTATTTCGAAAAACATTTATAAAAGCGCATGTATTATCAGTCCCAAAAATATATATTGCGAAAGCATTTAAAAAGGGAGTAATGAAACTCACCATACTGTATTTCATATTAAAAATACATATGACATCATTGAACAAGTGTAGGGTTGGCCTCGGATTCACGAACCTATATCATTTATATATATATATTAACACATATAATTGTAATCGAACAAATTTATATCTTAGTAGTAATATAATTGTTATTTTAATTACGTGTTTCATTAATAACCTAATTAATTACATTTATTAATATTTATCGTAAAAATATTAATATAGTTATTAAATGTGATTTTATATAACTAATAGTTATTTGATAAAATAATATTGATAATAATAATAAATAAAAATTTGTTTCATTTTATAATAATAATAGTAATAATAATAAAAATGATAATTTTTATAAAAATAATACTTTTAATAATAATGATAGAAAGAAAAAAAAATGATAATGTTAATAATACTTTTAATAATGATAATAATACTACTAATAATACTACTAATACTTATGATAGTTATGATAATAATACTAATAATGTTGTAAATAGAAATTATACCATTATGTATCATTATCATGGTTCATATACTGTCATCATCATCATTGAGCTCATATCATAACATCATCATCTATAATATCATGCCTCATAATTATCATCATGCTACGTCGTCTAATATCATTATCATCTATATCATAGCATCATCTCATCATCATGATTATAACTGTTATTATCATCATCATCATCAATCACGTATCATACATCTAACAACATCATCATCATATCATAACTAATTCTCATAATCATCATTTTCATTATCATCACTGTATCATCTTATCATTATCATGATCATGGTCATAATCATAACATAATTATAATTATATCATAATCATATTCATAATCACAACCGTGACTATCATCGTTATCATCAACTGCTCGTGATTGTTTATCATATCACCAAACCATACACGTTATCACCATGTGCTCCATCTTTACTACCATCATCATATCCCTCATATATCAACATCAATATTTTTCACAGTCTAACACCAATCCTAATCATAATCTAATTATCGTCATAAGCCTTTACCATCTATCTTAATCGTTATAATTCTCTTCATCATCATAACCTATCATTTCTGTTTACTTCTATCATCAACATAACCTATCTTTAATTACATTACTCAGTTATCATTATAAAATTTATCAACAACATCATTCAATCGTAACAGGAAGGGAGTTGTTTGACAGTAGCAGAACATAGCCAAAATAGAAGTAAAAGAAACAGCTAACAATAACTGTATCAACCAGTTTTATCAGTTGAATTCAATATAACAGGATCTCACATTTCCAATATTCCAATAATGGGTTTAATCACCCTTCAAATTTGATTTATTTAATTATATCATTTCAGGCCAAAAACAAAACATAAAAGTTGCTTGAAAACATTCACCGAATGTTCGACTAACCGATTTAACACCTGAAAATCACCAATCTGTTCCAATTGATTCGTTGACCTAAGTAGTTTGAAGATTGACTTTGAGTTCAAGACCAAATTTATGTTATTCAATTCGAGTTATTATTTCCGATAGTTTTAGTTGATGATTAGGAACCTGAAACAAGCTTTAATTGGACTAGAACTAGATTGAATTATTCCAGAGGCTAGATTGGTGTGTGTAACAGGGGTAGTGAAGAACACGAAACAAAACAGATGAATTGAAGTTAGATTTTGAGAATAGGGATTGGAAATCAGTTGGACGATGATAGAAAGTGTGATCAAAATTATAAGCTGATCGAAATTATTAAAGGGAATGAGGGATCGACATAGCATCACGAGAAAGCAAGAACACAGAAAAAAATAAAAGAGCTGATAGTGATATATATATATACGCGTCTAATCTGTTTCTATATATATAAGGTTTAATAATAATAATTAATAAACATATTAAAATTAATAAATTTATTAAATATAGTAATATGTTAATATTTATAATAACAATAATAATAATAATTCTAATAATAATATTTATATTAAATTAATAATAATAATGACTAATAATGATAATAAAAATGATAATAATAATATTATTAATGATAATAAATTTTATAATAATAATAATAATAATAACTATAATTATAACAATGATAATATTAATAATACTAATGTTAATATTAATATTAATAATAATACTGATGTAATCATAATATTAGTAATACAACTATATTTTACTTGTAATTAAATTTAATATATTAATATTACATTTTATTAATTATATTCTATTTACTAATTATATAATATATACTATATAATAACATATATTTAATATTTAATATTTAAAAATTTTATATATATTACTATCTATATATAATAATAACTATACATAGAAATCATATATATTTATATATTGATTTATTTTAAATTATACTTAATTATTTTGTATCTTATTTTACATATTTAATTCTAATGTTTAAATTATATTTTATAATTTCAAATTATTATATATACTTACATTTATAAATATATACATACTTATTTACAAATAATTATTCGTGAATCGACAGGTAAGGTTCAATGGATAGTTAAGTGCATGAAATTATTTTAATATAAAACGTCGATTTACTTAACTTGTCGATATCCATCTTCTCATCCATCTACATTTCATAATTTCACCTTTACATTAAATAATATGAAAGTTAAATAGTTACCTTATCAAAAAACACGAGTAAATTATTGTAAAGCATGCTTTGAAAATTAAGCAGAAATCTCCCCTAACTTTTGTCTAGTTCTCGTTAATTGTCACTTTTGTTCTTACATGTAAATCACTTTACCATTTTCTGAATATCGTTAAAAAGAACATATTTCTTAAATCACAGTGGTCCTCACAACAGAGACCCGTAATCATATCACAATGTATCTAATAATTCAATCATTTGATATTATCTTATAATTCTGTCGATAAATATATTTAACATATATTGAATCAAATTCGTTCATGTAAAGTATTATACATCTAATAGTTTGTTAACGTTTTCAATTAATATAACTATATATTATATATACATATCTATATGCACATAAATGTTCGTGAATCATCGAGCACAGTCAAAGGGTAATTGAATACATGAATATAGTTCCAAAAATTTTGAGACTCAACATTACAGACTTTGCTTATCGTGTTGGAAACATATAAAGATTAAGTTTAAATTTGATCGGAAATTTCTGGGTCGTCATAGATTTTTCTATTTTTTTCTCAGGTCCTTGAACGCTATGTGTTACATGCTTCTGCACACTATTTTGATACTTGCTTGGATGTCGAGTATACATGCATACATGGAGCATCTTTTGACTCTACTTTAAATTGTGTCGCATAGGTTTCATTTGTACTTTAAATGTTGTAACGTATCTAGTTGTTAAACCACTTTTGTAAATTTTGAAACATCTTTACATTTGAAATGAATGCGACATATTTCGGTCAAACTTTGTATTAAAGACTTATGACCACGTAACGCGACCTAAGTTGATGGCACCGTCAATGACAATTTTTTCGGGTCGTCACACCTGTGGAACCACAGATTCCAACTAAAAAACTTCTCGTTGTTTTTACAAACATATTGATGTAATTAATTTAGTTACGATAAGTGAACTACATTTATTCTCCCATCACCCTCTTCCAATTTCCATTGCAATCACGTTGTTGGTCAAGATTCTTCTTTCAAAAACAATGTAAAAGGAAGCCAACCGTTCGAATCAATAAAAATTACTTACAAGGAAGAATTGTATAACTTTGGTATACTAACGGAAAATATGGCCGAATATTATACTCCAATCAAGGATTTGAAACCATGAGGGTCGCCATGATGATACACCTGTCTGCAATCGTAACACTAGGCTAGTTCCTTTCAATTCCCCTCTTTCTTGAGTCAACAATTTTTCCTTTTTTTATTTTGATAATCGACCTTTTATCTAATTCCTGGGATTTGATCTTTCGTTCCGCCTCTTTATTCCCATTTTCTTCTTTCAACTGCCTGTGTTATTTAATGTCTGCCATTTGTTGTTTCCTCGTCGATTGGATTACATGGTTTTCAATTGATGTCGTTTATCTTCGAAATCTTCAATTACGTTCTTAGGGTTTTGGTACCCTCTAAAACGAGTAGCATTTTACGACTGGCATCAATTCGATTTCATGGTAACGAAGTCATTTTCTTCTTGCTATTGTTGTAACATAATGTTAACCCATTTATTTAATTTGGGGATGAAGGCTACCGACTGCTCGTGTTCTGGTTCTTCCTTAAGGATTGTTTCAACTGGGCTTCTTTTATTTTCAAGTGGGCTCCCTTTTAATTGCCTGTTCGTTTGTTGGGCTCCTAAGCCTGTTATGGTTAGCTTCTTTCAAGAGGTCTCTTTTGATTCAATTGCCCTGTGGACTTCTTATTATTTGAAGAATTTATGCCCGACAATGGCATGTTGTCTTGTGGGTTTGATTCCGTGTGGGTTGATATATGTGACGACCCAGAAATTTCCGATCAAATTTAAACTTAATCTTTATATGTTTCCGACACGATAAGCAAAGTCTGTAATGTTGAGTCTCAAAAAAAAAATTGGAACTATATTCATGTAATCAATTACCCTTTGAATATGCTTGACGATTCACGAACATTTATGTGTATATAGATATGTGTATATAATATATAGTTATATTAATTGAAAATACTAACAAAGTATTGGATGTATAATACTTTACATGAACGTATTTGTTTGAATATATGTTTAATATATTTATCAACGGAATTAAAAGATAATATCAAATGATTGAATTATCAGATACATTGTGATTATGATTACGGGTCTCTGTTATGAGGTCCACTATGATTTAAGAAATCTGTCCTTTTTATCAGTATTCAGAATAAATGGTAAAGTGATTTACAAATAAGAACAAATGAGTCAATTAACGGGAATTAGACAAAAGTTAGTGGATATTCTTGTTTGATTTCCAATACATGCTTTACTAAATTTCACTCGTGAGTTTTGTTAAGATAACAATTTAATTTTCATATTATTTAATGTGAAAGTGAAATTAGGGAATATATGAAATGTCCCGTTCATATCGATTATAAACGTTTCATATTTATTGGTTTCGTTGCGAGGTTTTGACCTCTATATGAGACGTTTTTAAAGACTGTATTCGTTTTTAAAACAAACCATAACCTTTATTCTATCTATAAAGGTTTAATAATTATAACGTAGATTATCAAGTAATGATAATCTAAAATATCACGCTTACACACGACCATTACATAATGGTTTACAATAATTAATATGTTACAACAAAGTAAACTCTTGAATGCAGTTTTTAAACAATATTAATCAAACATGGACTCCAAATCTTGTCCTTAATTTAGTATGCAACAGCGGAAGCTCTTAACAATTACCTGAGAATAAACATGCTTAAAACGTCAACAAAAATGTTGGTGAGTTATAGGTTTAACCTATATATTTATCAATCGTAATAATAGACCACAAGATTTCCTTTTCATTTCTCATAAATACACATCTCATATCAGGCATTTGGCAAACTGCATAGAGATAAAAATCATTCATATGGTGAACACCTGGTAACCGATATTAACAAGATGCATATAGAATATCCCCATCATTCCGGGACATCCATCGTACATGATAATTTCGAAGTACTAAAGCATCCGCAACATGGATGGGGTTTGTTGAGCCCAATAGACCTATCTTTAGGATTCGCGTCAATTAGGGTGTCTGTTCCCTAATTCTTAGATTACCAGACTAAAAGGGGCATATTCGGTTTAATAATTCAACCATAGAATGTAGTTTCACGTACTTGTGTCTATTTTGTAAAACATTTTTAAAAAAACAAAAACATTTAAAAAAAACTGCATGTATTCTCATCCCAAAAATATTAGATTTTAAAAGGGGGACTATAACTCACTTTTACAGATTTTCACTTCGTCAAAAAATAAGACTTGGCCACGGGTCGATTCACAAACCTATAACAATATATACACATAAATCAAAGTATGTCAAAATATTGTATACGTGTCTATGGTCTATCAAGGTTACATAATATATGTTAGACTACATGTATAATACAATATAAGTTAGTTAAGTTATGGTTAGTATAGGTTTTTGTAAATTCATCCCGTAGTCAAATTAACCATTTTTAACCAATTTTGTTTTACCCATCATTTCTTCATTTTAAATCCGTTTTGCGTGAATCAAATTGCTATGGTTTCATATTGAACTGAAATTTATGAATCTAAACAGAAAAATTATAAGTATATAGCTGAAAATATAAGTTACAAGTCATTTTTGTAAGAGGTAGTCATTTCTGTCGAAAGAACGACGTCTTGATGACCACTTTGAAAAACATACTTCCACTTTGAGTTTAACCATGATTTTTGGGTATAGTTTCATGTTCATAAGAAAAATCATTTTCCCAGAAGAACAACTTTTAAATCAAAGTTTATCATAGTTTTTAATTATCTAACCCAAAACAGGCCGCGGTTTTACTACGACGGCGTATGTCCGATTTTACGGCGTTCTTCATGTATTCAGGTTTTAAATCATTAAGTTAGCATATCATATAGATATAGAAAATGTGTTTAGTTGATTTTAAAAGTTAAGTTAGAAGGATTAAGTTTTTTGCGAACAAGTTTTGAATTAACTAAACTATGTTCTAGTGATTACAAGTTTAAATCTTCGAATAAGATAGTTATATAAATATGAATCGAATGATGTTATGAACATCATTAATACCTCAAGTTTAGTAGGTAAACCTACTGGAAGTGATAAGAAATAATCTATCTTCAAAGGATCTTGGATGGCTTGAAAGTTCTTGAAGTAGAATCATGACACGAAAACAAGTTCAAGTAAGAGTATCACTTGAATTAAGATAGTTTATAGTTATAGAAATCGAATCAAAGTTTGAATATGAATATTACCTTGAATAATAAAGATAACCTACTGTAAATAACAAAGGTTTATTGATCTTAGATGATTACTTAGAATGGATTAGAAAGCTGGAAGTAGACTTGCAAACTTGAAAGTGTTCTTGAAGTTTTCTTGAGTAGTTGTTTTATAAGTTGTTTTATTTTAGGATTTTTGAACTAGATTGAGCTAGATTTTGATGAAGATGATGAAGAACACTTAGAACATCATGAGAGAGTTTGAGAGAGATTAATTTGATGCATAAAAATTGATTGAGAATGTGTTTGTGATGAGTACCGTTCACGTGAACTTGCAAGGCTCCATATAGGCCCCATTAGTTTGTAATTTTTTGAGATATTTCATGCTAGTTTCCAAGTGATGGTTCCCACATGTTTGGTGACTTACTAAGGGCTGCTAGGAGCTGATCATTGAAGTGTATATACCAATAGTATGTACATCTAGGAGCTGTGTATTGTACGAGTACGAATACGGGTGCATACGAGTAGAATGGTTGATGAAAATGAATGAGAATGTAATTGTAAGCACTTTTGTTAAGTAGAAGTACTTTGGTATGTGTCATGAGGTCTTTCAAAAGTGTACTAATAGATCTTAATATACTACATGTATATACATTTTAACTGAGTCATTAAGTCATTGTTAGTCATTACATGTAAGTGTTGTTTTGAAACCTTTAAGTTAACGATCTCATTTAATGTTGTTAACCCATTGTTTATTATATCTAATGAGATGTTAAATTATTACATTATCATGATATTATGATGTATGAATATATCTTAATATGATATATACATTAAAATGTCGTTACAACAATAATCGTTACATATATCGTTTCGAGTTTCTTAACTTAGTAGTCTCATTTTATGCATATAACTCTTTGTTAATATACTTTGTGAGATATTTACTTATCATAATATCATGTTATATATATATATATATATATATATATATATATATATATATATATATATATATATATATATATATATATATTTCATGTCGTTTTTACAAGTATTAACGTTCGTGAATCGCCGGTCAACTTGGGTGGTCAATTGTCTACATGAAACCTATTTCAAATAATCAAGTCTTAACAAGTTTGATTCCTTAACATGTTGGATACATTTAATCATGTAAATATAGTTTTCATTTAATATATAATCATGGAAAAGTTCGGGTCACTACAGTACCTACCCGTTAAATAAATTTCGTCCCGAAATTTTTAGCTGTTGAAGGTGTTGACGCATCTTCTGGAAATAGGTGTGGGTATTTCTTCTTCATCTGGTCTTCATGCTCCTAGGTGAACTCGGGTTCTCTACGAGCATTCCATCGAACCTTAACAATTGGAATCTTATTTTGCTTAAGTCTTTTAACCTCACGATCCATTATTTCGACGGGTTCTTCAATGAATTGTAGTTTTTCATTGATCTTGATTTCGTCTAAAGGAATAGTGAGATCTTCTTTGGCTAAGAATTTCTTCAGATTCGAGACATGAAAAGTATTATGTACATTGGCAATTTGTTGAGGTAATTAAAGTATATAAGCTACTGGTCCAACACGATCAATAATCTTGAATGGCCCAATGTATTTCGGGTTTAGTTTTCCCCATTTTCCAAAAAGAACAGCGCCTTTCCAAGGTGATACTTTAAGCATGACCATGTCACCGATTTCAAATTCTAAATAATTCTTCTAATGTCCACGTAGCTCTTTTGCCGATTCTGAGCTGTTTTCAACCGTTGTTGAATTTGGATGATTTTCTCGATAGTTTCTTGGATTATATCCGGTCCCGTAATTTGTCTATCCCACACCTCACTCCAACAAATCAGAGACCTGTAATTTCTACCATAAAGTGCCTCAGTGCCATTTCAATACCTGAGTGGTAACTGTTGTTGTAGGAAAATTCTGCTAACGGTAGATGTCGATCCCAACTGTTTCCAAAATCAATAACACATGCTCGTAGCATGTCTTCAAAAGTTTGTATCGTCCTTTCACTCTTCCCATCGTTTTGTGGATGATAGGCAGTACTCATGTCTAGACGAGTTCCCAATGCTTGTTGTAATGTCTGCTAGAATCTTGAAATAAACCTCCCATCCCTATCAGAGATAATAGAGATTGGTATTCCGTGTCTGGAGACAACTTCCTTCAAGTATAGTCGTGCTAACTTTTCCATTTTATCATCTTCTCGCATTGGTAGAAAGTGTGCTGATTTGGTGAGATGATCGACTATTACCCAAATAGTATCATAACCACTTGCAGTCCTTGGCAATTTAGTAATGAAATCCATAGTAATGTTTTCCCATTTTCATTCTGGGATTTCAGGTTGTTGAAGTAGACCCGATGGTTTCTGATGTTCAGCTTTGACCATAGAACACGTCAAACATTCTCCTACGTATTTAGCAATATCGACTTTCATACCCGGCCACTAAAAATGTTTCTTGAGATCTTTGTACATCTTTCCCGCTCCGGGATGTATTGAGTATATGGTTTTATGTGCTTCCTTAAGTACCATTTCTCTCACATCTCCAAACTTTGGTACCCAAATTCTTTCAGCCCTATATCGAGTTCCGTCTTCCCGAATATTAAGATGTTTCTCCGATCCTTTGGGTATCTCATTCTTCAAATTTTCCTCTTTTAAAACTCCCTGTTGCTCCTCCTTTATTTTAGTAAGGTTAGTATGAATAATTATATTCATAGCTTTTACCCGCATAGGTTCTCTGTCCTTTCTACTCAAAGCGTTGGCTACCACATTCGCCTTCCCCGGGTGGTAACGAATCTCAAAATCGTAATCATTCAACAACTCAATCCACCTATGCTGCCTCATGTACAGTTGTTTCTGATCAAATATATGTTGGAGACTTTTGTGGTCGGTATATATAATACTTTTGACCCCATATAAGTAGTGCCTCCATGTCTTTAATGCAAAAACAACAGTGCCCAATTCCAAATTGTGAGTCGTATAATTTTGCTCGTGAATCTTCAATTATCTGGACGCATAAGCAATTACCTTCGTTCATTGCATTAATACACAACCGAGACCTTGCTTTGAGGCGTCACAATATATCACAAAATCATCATTCCCTTCAGGCAATGACAATATAGGTGCCGTAGTTAACTTTTTCTTCAATAATTGAAACGCTTTCTCCTGCTCATCCTTCCATTCAAATTTCTTCCCTTTATGTGTTAATGCAGTCAAGGGTTTTGCTATTTTAGAAAAATCTTGGATTAACCTTCTATAGTAACCAGCCAGTCCTAAAAATTGGCGTATATGCTTCGGAGTTTTCGGGGTTTCCCATTTTTCAACGGTTTCAATCTTTGCCGGATCCACCTGAATACCTTCCTTGTTTACTACGTGACCGAGGAATTGAACTTCTTTCAACCAAAATGCACACTATGAAAACTTAGCGTACAATTTTTCTTTCCTCAACAATTCGAGCACTTTTCTCAAATGTTCTATGTGCTCTTATTCATTCTTTGAGTAAATAAGTATGTCATCGATGAAAACAATGGCTAACTTGTCAAGATATGGCCCAAACACTTGGTTCATGAGGTCCATGAACACAGCTGATGCATTAGTTAATACAAACGGCATATCCATAAACTCATAATGACCGTAACGCGTTCTGAAAGCAGTCTTCGGAATATCATCCTCCTTCACCCGCATTTGATGATACCCAGAACGTAAATCAATCTTCGAATATACTGACGAACCTTGCAGCTGATCAAACAAGTCATTGATTCTTGGCAGTAGATAACGGTTCTTGATGGTAAGTTTGTTCAACTCTCGGTAGTCGATACACAACCTGAATGTACCATCCTTCTTTTTGACAAACAAAATAGGAGCTCCCCACGGTGATGTGCTTGGTCGTATGAAACCATGCTCTAAAAGTTCTTGTAATTAGCTTTGGAGTTCCTTCATTTCGCTGGGTGCGAGTTTGTATGGAGCACGAGCTATTGGTGCAGCTCCTGGTACATGATCTATTTGAAATTCAACAGATCAGTGTGGAGGTAGTCCCGGTAATTCTTTCGGAAATACATCGGGAAATTCTTTTGCGACAGGAACATCATTGATGTTCTTTTCTTCAGAATTGAATTTCTCGACGTGTGCTAGAATGGCATAGCAACCTTTTCTTATTAATTTTTGCTCCTTCAGGTTACTAATAAGATTTAACTTCGCGTTGCTCTTTTCTTCGTACACCATTAAAGATTTCTCTTTTCGCGCATAATGCGTATCGCATTTTTGTAACAAATAATTTCTGCTTTCATCTCTTTCAACCAGTCCATGCCAATTATAACATCAAAACTCCCTAACTCTACTGGTATCAAATCAATCTTAAGCGTTTCGCTAACCAGTTTAATTTTTTGATTCCGACATATTTTATCTGCTGAAATTAATTTATCGTTTGCTAATTCGAGTAAAAATTTATTATCCAAAGGTGTCAATGGACAACTTAATTTAGCATAAAAATCTCTAATCAGGGTCGTTACATTACCCACCTGTTAAAGAAAATTTCATCCCAAAATTTTAAGATGAGGTAGATGGAGGAGTTGGGAAAAGGTGAGGATACTTCTGCATCATTTGATCCTCTCGCTCTCAGGTAAACTCAGGTCCTCATTTGGCATTCCATCGTACTCGGACGATCAGAATCTTGTTGCATTTCAAAGTTTTAACCTCACGGTCCATAATTTCAACAGGCTCTTCCACGAAGTAGAGTTTGTCATCAATAGTAAGTTCTTCAAGTGGTATGATAAGTTCGGGTGCAGCAAGACACTTCTTCAAGTTTGACACGTGGAATGTAGGATGAACTGAGCTCAATTGTGCTAGTAGATCCAAAGGTAAGCAACGGGTCCAACACGCTCCAAAGTTTCAAAAGGACCAATGTATTGTGGGTTTAACCTTCCACGTTTTCCAAAATGGATCACACCTTTCCAAGGTGCAACCTTCAACATTACACGTTCACCGACGTTGAATTCAAAGTCCTTACGTTTACGGTCAGCATAACTCTTTTGACGATCACGGGCCGTCTTAAGTCTAGCTTGAATCTGGGCAATCTTCTCTGTTGTTTCGTGGACTACCTCGGGTCCAGTGATTTGCTTTTCGCCCACGTCGGCCCAACAAATAGGAGATCGGCACTTGCGGCCATACAATGCTTCAAAAGGTGCAGCATTAATGCTCGAGTGATAACTGTTGTTGTACGAGAATTTGGCTAGAGGCAAATGCCTTTCCCAGGCCTTTTCGAAATCAATGACACATGCACGCAACATGTCTTCCAAGGTCTGAATCGTTCGTTCACTTTGCCCGTCGGTCTGTGGGTGATAAGCAGTACTCATGTCGAGACGGGTTCCCATGGCTTCTTGCAAAGAACGCCAAAATCTAGAATCAAAACGGGGATCGCGATCTGAGATGATCGATAAAGGTACACCATGACGAGATACAACCTCTTTGATGTATAATTGAGCAAGTCTCTCCATTGTATCCGTTTCCTTCATCGCAAGAAAGTGTGCAGATTTGGTAAGGCGGTCAACGATAACCCAGATGGTATCGTATCCGCCCACCGTCTTTGGTAGTTTGGTGATGAAATCCATTGTGATCCTTTCCCACTTCCATTGTGGGATTTTCGGTTGTTGAAGCAATCCAGAGGGCCTCTGATGTTCAGCCTTAAATTTTGAACAAGTGAAACACTTACCAACATACGTTGCAACGTCTTTCTTAAGATTCGGCCACCAATACTGTTCTTTAAGGTCGTGGTACATTTTGCCCGCTCCGGGATGAATCAAATATCTCGACTTGTGGGCTTCATCAAGTATAAGGTTCCGTAGATTTCCATAAAGAGGTACCCAAATTCTTCCGGCATAACATCGGAGTCCAGACTCCCCAACCTCGAATCGAGAGACAAGAATGTTCAAATGTTCATGAGATATATTCTCCTCCTTGAGAGCCTCATCTTGGGCTACTATGATCTGGCTGTTGAGGTTTGAATGGATGGTGATGTACAGAGCCCTAACACAAAGAGGTGTCGTCCTCTCCTTTCGGCTTAAAGCATCAGCTACAACATTGGCCTTGCCAGGGTGATAACGAAGTTCACAATCGTAGTCGTTCAATGTCTCGATCCATCATCGCTGTCGCATATTCAGTTGCTTCTGATCAAAGATGTGTTGGAGACTTTTGTGATCGGTGAAGATAGTGCTCTTAGTTCCATAAAGGTAGTGTCTCCACAATTTGAGCGCAAAGACAATGGCTCCAAGTTCGAGATCGTGAGTAGTGTAGTTCCGTTCGTGAATCTTCAGTTGACGAGAAGCATAGGCAATAACCTTTGATCTTTGCATCAGTACACAACCAAAACTACTTTTCGATGCATCACAATAAACAACAAAGTCGTCACTGCCCTCAGGAAGTGATAAGATAGGCGCGGTGGTTAACTTCTTCTTCAAAGTTTGAAATGCCAATTTGTGTGCGGGTTCCCAAATGAACTTCTTCCCTTTGTGAGTCAACGCGGTCAAAGGACGCGAAATCAAAGAGAAACCTTCAATAAATCTTCGGTAGTAACCGGTGAGACCTAAAAATTGGCGAATGTGCATCAGAGTAGTGGGGGTTTCCCACTTGCTGATAGCTTCAATCTTAGCGGGATCAACTTTGATACCCTGGTAGCTCACAACATGACCCAGAAATTGGACTTCCTTTAACCAAAATTCACACTTGGAGAATTTGGTGTAAAGTTGCTCCTATCTCAAGAGTTCAAGTACTAGTCAGAGGTGTTGCTCATGCTCTTCTTCACTCTTAGAGTAGATGAGGATATCATCTATGAAGACGATAACAAACTTATCCAGGTACGGCTTGCAGACACGATTCAAGAGATCCATGAACACGGGAGGTGCGTTGGTCAAACCAAATGGCATCACAAGAAACTCATAATGACCATAACGGGTTCTAAATGCAGTTTTCATCACATCGCTTTCCTTCACCCTCAACTGGTGATAACCGGATCGCAAATCGATCTTAGAGTAAACACACGATCCTTGAAGTTGATCAAAAAGATCGTCAATGCGGGGAAGAGAATACCGATTCTTGATTGTCAATTTATTGAGTTCACGGTAGTCGATACACATGCGGAAGGATCCGTCCTTCTTCTTCACAAAAAAAACAGGTGCACCCCAAGGCGAGAAACTTGGTTAGATAAATCCACGGTCTAGCAGTTCTTGTAATTGGCTCTGTAACTCTTGCATCTCGGAAGGTGCGAGTCAATAAGGTGCGCGAGCTATAGGTGCCGCTCCTGGTACTAAATCAATATGAAACTCTATTGCTCTTGGCGGCGGTAATCCAGGCAACTCTTCAGGGAAGACATCGGAAAATTCGTTCACAATTCGAACGTCATTCACACTTTTCACCTCGGTTTCTACCGTTTTCACATGTGCTAGGACAATAAGACGTCCCTTCTTCATGATCTTTTATGCTTTCACGTAACTGATGATGTTCAGCTTCGAGGTACATCTCTCTCCGTAAATGATCAGTGGCTCACCATCTCCTTGTGGTATACGAAGAGCTTTATCTCCATAGATAATGTCAGCCCTTATCTTGGTCAACCAATCCATACCGACAATAACGTCAAAACTTCCCAATTTGATAGGTATTAAGTTAATTTCGAATTCTGCACCAGCTATGTTGATAATAGCTCCTCGACTAATATGGTAAACTTTCTAAAGTTTTCCATTGGCGACCTCGACAAGCATACTCTCTTTTAACGGGACTAATGACCAATTAATCTTATCGCAAAAGTGTCTACATACATAACTTCTATCAGCACCAGTATCAAATAGGACAGAAGCTAAAAGATTGTTGATAGTGAATATACCTGTCACCAAGTCGGGATTCTGGCATGCATCCCTTGCATTAACGTTGAAAGCTCTACCACGGGGTGGTCCACCGTCTTTTCTTTTGTTGGGGCACGCATTTCTGAAATGGCCCATTTGTCCGCATTCGTAGCACTTTTTAGGTCCTTTGGTGTTCGGCTTCCCATTCAAAGTGGTGACCTTGCAGTCCTTACCGATATGCCCAGTCCGTTGGCACTTTTCACAAACAACGTTACAATACCCAGTATGATGCTTGTAGCACCGCTTGCATTGTGGTAAGGTTCCCTAATAGTTCGAGTTTGAGTTGGTGTTCAGATTGGGGTTTCCACCGTTGTTGTTTCCTCTGAAACCCTCATGTCGTTTCGCCGGGTTTTGATCATAGGTCCTTCCCCTATTGTTATCCCATTTGCGCTTCTCACTACTACCCGCTTCAGACTTTGCCTTCTCCGATTCATCGATGATAATTTGATTCATTAAAGTATGCGCCATACGCATTGCCTCTGGGACATTAGGTGGCTTGGACGAGGTGACATTTCCCTTAATGGACTTAGGAATTCCCCACAAATATCTCTCCATACGCTTGAATTCCGGGGTGACCATGGTAGGACACATCAGGGTTAGTTCCAAATATCTACGATTGTACCCATCGAGATCGTTTCCCACGACCTTCAACTGCATAAACTCAATCTCCATCTTTTGGATCTCGGTCCTAGGGCAATATTCCTCAATCAGGGCCCCTTTGAACTCCTCCCATGGGGTAGCAAACGCCTCATCAATACCTTTTGCTTGAGCCAACATGTTCCACCACGTTAGTGCACTGTCAAATAGCGTGCATGAAGCAAACTTGGTCTTATTCTCCTCTGAACAGTTACTAACTCGAAATATAGATTCTAACTTCTCGAACCATCTAGTGAGACCAACCGGCCCCTCTGTTCCACTGAAGTTGTGGGGTTTGCAGCTTTGGAACTCTTTGTATGTGCACCCATTAAGAATGGGCTGAATAACCGGTGGTGGTGGCGGTGGAGCTTGAAGGTTCCTTTTTGCTAAAGCTGCGGTGACTCGTTCATTGATCATATCCTCGATCTGGGCTGCGGTAGGTGTTGATCGTCCGTTGGCCATGATCTTCTAAACAAAAATTTTGACTCAAGTCAAAATCCAGTATTCAAATAGTAATAATACAGTATATGGTAACCAACATGGAATCAACACATCACATGTTTATTAATTAACGCATCTAGGAACAAATACCACAGAATCATCATATAGTAACGTAAATAGAACACCGTGCAAGAATTAAATAACGCAAAGTTCTATTCTATAGTAATAAGTTGCATACATCTGTATAGGTTCGTACAATACATAAGTGAAACATAAAGCTACAACTAGATTACATAATGAAATCTACTACAAAAGCTCTATGGTGATGGTGGGTGTAGGATGTCCAATACATGGGACATCTAGTCCTCGAGCTCAGTTACCCGAGCACCTAGGATCTCCACCTCCCTCATCAGTTCCTCGACAGAGGGAGTGGGTGGGGTAGGCGGTGCAGTCGGTACGGGTGGTGCTGGTGGAGCTGGTGGTGCAGACGGTCCGGCTCCAGAAGTAGAGGCTGCGAATTGGTAAGGCTTACGGATGAAGGGATCAGCAGGATACGGCACAAGCCGCTTACGGGCGGTAACCCTACGACGCCGACCATATGTGTCAGTGAATGCTCGACCTCCATTAATCCCTGAAATGACGGTACCATCGAAATGGTACCGCTTCTTCGGCGGGGTGGAGGGTGGCTGTACAGGTGCATCATCAGGGTCCTCCTCGTCGGATTCATCATCACTAGAGTCCTCTGTGTATGAGTCGTCAGATGAAGGGTCATCAGAATCATGTGGAGGTGGCTGCACGGGTGGTTATACTGGCTCTCCTTGGGCGGCCATCATCTGTCGGTATCTGAAAGGCGGGATCGGCACCAAACGTCCATCAGGAGCACGTCGGCACCAATGACGATACTGATTACGGAATGGACCTTCCCCAAATTCCGCGGGAATCACAACACCACCAGGATGGTGCTGTGGCTCCTGAGGTACTGGGGCTAGTGGAGCTGGAATCTCCGGGAGGTCCTGGGCTCCGTCTGCAGTACCCACTGGGGCAGGCACATGACTACTAGCTCCGGAGGACGAAGCGCCTGGGTCACTACAGTGTGACGCCGACGGGATCAGAGGATCGACAACAGTGGCAGGTGAAGTGGCTGAAGTGACTGAATCGCTGCCCAAAATGATAGCAGGTGGAATATCAGACATCTGAACAGGGAAAAATAAATTTTCCATGTCAGTAAGTCATAAAGCAAGCACGTATTAGGCTAAGTAACTATAACAGTCTAAATCATGTATAACAGTAAGTAGCATGGCAATAACGACAAGTATCATGCAATCGAAAGCAGATAATAGCATGCAGTAGTGAAAACAAGTAGTAGCATATGGCATGTAGCAGTAAAAGTAAGCAGCAGCATGCAGTAAGTTCAGTGGAAACAAGTAAACTAGCAAGTTTTAGATTGGTCCTATTAGTGAATCCTACTCGGGTCGGTCTTAGACTCACTAATGCAACCTAATTCCCTACAACCAATGCTCTGATACCAAATGTGATGCCCCGTACAAAACCATCGTGTACGAATCATCAACAACAGGATCATTACAAGGTCAAACACTATATGCTATTTCAAAATACGTTTGCATTCATGATAAAAGGTGATGTCTTAACCAACATCAATGTTTAACAACCAAAGTATGCTTCAATGAATAGAAGCAAGGATAATAGTACGTGACCCTCAGGTCGTTACAAATCATAGTTCAAATGTATTAAAGTTTGAATGCATGATAAAGTAGTTCATGCGGTGACATCTCTAGTAAAGCACTGCGGCAGTCTATGAGGCATGACTAGTACACAGCGGAAGCAGCTAACCTTAAGCACCTGAGAAAAACATGCTTAAAAATGTCAACACAAAGGTTGGTGAGCTATAGTTTAAGTATAATAGTATGTAAGGTAGGCCACGAGATTTCAGTGCTACAAAGAGCGTTTCAAAACAGTATGATAAAGTATATGTTTAACCGTGGGCACTTGGTAACTAACTTAACGTTTATAACCCCCTGAAAGTACACTTGGCAAGTGCGTATGTTTACGAAGTATTAAACACTCGTTAAATGCTAGCGCAACTAGCCCGAGTGGGGATGTCAAACCCTATGGATCCATATCTAAGATTCGCGTTCACCGGTTCAAAAACCAATGACTAAACGTTACCGAGCTAAAGGGAATGTTTATGCCGTTGTATAACCCACACATATATAAGTTTAAGTACTCATGCCTAGTATGTAAAACGTAAAATGCGCATGTATTCTCAGTTCCCAAATTAGTTAGAGTAAAAAGGGATGCTATAACTCATAGTGGTAAAGTAGTGGTAAAGTCGAGTCGGGAAATAAGCAAGTACGTAGGTCCAGAAAGTCCTCAACCTAAGTCAAATAGTACTAAGTCAGTAAATCATTCCAATAGGTTTAAATGTATGTAAATTAGGTCTTAAAGGTCATCATCATTCATCATCAAACAAAAGGTGTAAAGTAAGTTTCGTTCTAGAAAAGAGTTTAAAACAAAGGCTGACTTCGGTCAGTCACCACGGCCTCTACACTAACTGAAATAAGGTGAGACCAGTGGCTATGGCTCTGTATATGAGTCCTTTAGTTGTGGTAAAAATTCCAGAAGTAAACTCATCTTCGATTGACCGTGGCGACGGTTTAAGTGCGAGTAGGTCCGAATTTTCAGCACAACGTTAAAAGACATAGTGACACTCGGAGGGCCATAAATTATAAACCGTAACTCGGATTAAGACGAGTCCTAAATGAAAAGTTATATACTAGAACAGAGCTAACTGAATATCAACATTACAGTAGCCCAGGTCATACTTATCAGACCCAGAAATAGTAAAACAGTTGGTTCCGGTGGGTTCTTGGTGCTCGATGCTTATCACGGTTCTCATCCTTGATGCATATAGCTTCAAGTGTACAACTCGTTGATGTGTTTGCATCATCTTAACCAAGGTTTGACCATCATAACACTTGTGTAAGTCTAAGACATGTAGCACAACTCAATTAAGTGTTGCAAGTGTTTTGATGAACCAAAGTTACATCAAAGTCTTAGATTTAACACATACATGAAATATAAAAGTAATATTGAACTACAAACTTGAAAGTAAACTAACTAATCAAGATCTTAAGATGTAGAACATAGTTCTTAGTTAGATCTTGAAGATCCAAGACCCAAAAGTCTAGATCTAAAGTTATTAAGTTAAATCTAACACATGTGTATGAAGTTATAACTAAAAAGTTATACTTCCATGTTCTTGAACATTTAAAGTTAACTTTAGTTCAAGAAAAATGAGATCAAAGTTAACTATTAACACTTGACCAACAACAACATGATTCATGAATTTAAAAAGTGCAAGAATGAAGTAATAAACTAAATAAACAAGTAACTAGTTCATTGTTGTTCATACTTTAAAGATTCAAGCCAAAGTCTTGATCTTTAAGAAAAGTAAACTTTAAGTTTACTAACATGTATTACAAGTATGATTTTACAACATATGAACTTACAATCTTTTAAAACAATAAATGTAGAGCATAACTAGTAAGTTAGGTTCTTGTGTGTTCTTGTAAATATAAGATAATATGAAGAATCAAACTAAAGAGTTTGGTTCTTAGTAACTAGTAAGTAATCAACAATAAACAAAGAGCAATTAGTTAAACAAGCAAAAGATGATGATAAAGATGATTTAAGTTTCAGTTTTGTCAAGGAAAAAGGAGAGGAAGTTTGTTCATGTTACTTACAATATTGAGAGGGAATGGAGAGAAAAAGTTTGAGAGAAAATGGAAGCAAGTAAGTATGTGTAAAAGTGAGGAAGTGAATGAGAGAATACAAGTAATAAGTTAACAAATTTTGAAAGCAAAAACAACTCCCCATGATACAAAAGCCGACAGCTTTGGGAAGGGAAAGAGGAAGAGATGTGTCCACAAGTTTATTGCATGTAAAGACTTAAAAAGGTGGTTATTTGAGGTGTTGTTATGGGAAATATGTGTAACTAAGTAAGTAACAAGATTCTATAAGCATTTAATCTATTTAGTTAAGTTTGAAAGTAATACTTGCATGTATAATGGGCTAACTAATCCATTAAGGTGAGTAGAGTGGGCTTCTCAAGTCCATTAACACAAGCCCATGTCCAAATAAATAATAATCCAAGTAAAAGTTCATTAACACTAATAAAGGCCTAAGTAATTAACTAGTATCCTTGGTTAATTAAAATGATTAATAAAATCAATCATGAATGTAAATAATATTTGAAAATATTATTCGTGTAATGTACGCGTGTCACAAAGACGTTTCGGGGCATTTAAAGTCAAGTATGATAACATGTAAATGTATGTAAACAATACATTCATTAAATCACAAGTATTAATAATAATTATTAATAAATAAACGTTGGAAAATTTAGGGTCGTTACAAATACCCAATCCCATATGAGTGGGGTATGGGGGAGGTGGGATGTAGACAATCCTTCCTCTATCCTAGAATAAAGAGAAATCATTTCTCCACCCCGAGTTAATGTAAATCGACGTTTTACATTAAAATGATTTCATACGTTTAATTATCCTTTAGGCTTAACCCTTCGAATAAACTTTAATTTAAAAATATAAAACCCGTATCACTCTATATATGATTTTACTTTCTTAAATGAAAACGTTTTACGATATAACAATCTATATTAAAACTTTTAATGATTTTGAATATATGTAGTTTTGAAAAACTATAAATTATATCGTTAAATAAAGATTTCGAATATATATATGTATGTATGTATATATATATATATATATATATATACAAATTTCTAAACGTTAATATATATATATATTCTATAACGTGACAAAATATAATATTATTTAGTTATATAACAAATTGAGTATACTTATCTTTCTTATATTAAAGATTTTTAATTAATATATTTTAATAAATAACGAGACGATGATTTATAGAAGCAAATGACCAAAACGCTCGAACGTTCAAGTTACACTTCGAGTGATATAGTTTAATTATGATTAAATCTAATTATTGATATAGTTACACGTCTCGAAACGTAAAGTGCTAGTTTTCTAAGCGTACGAAAATGCGTTGGAGAAACCGAAACCGGCACATATGTCGAGCGACAACGTACGAATTATCGGAACTAAATTTACAAATTTACTATGCATGTAAATATAATATAATATGTAATTAATTATATAAATTAAATATATTATATATATCATATAATAAAAACCAGCAGCCCACGAGAAAAATGAATTAGAGCTGAAATCCAATGTCATGCGATCGCATGGCATATTGCCTTCATACCCATCGCATGGGGTCTGAAGTCAGGCCACTTCTATAAATTTGACAGTTTTTGGCTCGAGAACACATACACAAATATCTCTCTCACTCTCTGTAATAATAATAATAATAATAATAATAATAATAATAATAATAATAATAATAATAATAATAATAATAATAATATTATTATTATTATTATTAATCTTATGGTTAGGAGTATTATTATTAGTAGTATTATACATAAAATATTATGACGAAGTGTTGTCCGAGTGATATCAAAATTGTTTCTCGAGTGAGTCGAAGCTAAGGAAATTATGGGTTACAGCTATGGAGGTTATGGGTAATGTTCGTGGGTATTTTTCGTGAGGTTAACCTAGCGTTTATCATTTCCTTTGCGTCTACGTACTTTCCTGTAATATTGAATCACAATATTGATACGTGAGCATTCATATCTTATCCTTTATATATTAATAGTGTATCCCTGACTAGTGCTCGAGTATATATGATTATGCATGCTTGTATGTTTAATTTCGTCATTAAATAGTTTATGATAAATCACGAATTTGATACATATGTTACTGAGATAAGGTATATGATATGCATGTCGTTGGAAAGCTGGCGAAAAATTTATAACTTTTCATTTAGAAATCGTGTGGTTTCGATAAACAGATTAAAAGATATGGTCAACTGAATTATCATTAATTCTAATATTATTATTATTGTTATTACTATCGTCGTTATTGTTATCGTCATTATTATTATTAAATAATAATTATTATTATTATTATTATCATTATCGTTATCAATATAAGTATTAAAATTGTTATTATTATTATTAATACTATCGTGATTATCATTAAGGTTATTATTAATACTATCGTGATTATCACTAAGGTTATTATTATTATTATTATTATTATTATTATTATTATTATTATTATTATTATTATTATTATTATTATTATTATTATTATTATTATTATTATTATTATTATTATCATTATAATAATTATTAGTATTATCACTAGTATTATTATAATTATTATTATTAGTATCGTTATCATTAAAACTAATATTAGTATCATCTAATTATTATGATTACTATTATTATCCTTATTATGAATGCGATATAAAAGAGGACTGAAAGCTTTAAACAAATCGATTAGAAAATAATGAGTATAAGTATTATGATGAAATTAAAACATTGTAAGATATTGATTTAGATAAAAATATCATTTTCATTATTTTTATCATTATTATTATTATTAAAAGTATCATTAATATTAAAACTATCATTTTATTAAAATTATCATTTTTAATAGAAATATCATTG
Organism: Rutidosis leptorrhynchoides; assembly: GCF_046630445.1. Classification (NCBI taxonomy): domain Eukaryota; kingdom Viridiplantae; phylum Streptophyta; class Magnoliopsida; order Asterales; family Asteraceae; genus Rutidosis; species Rutidosis leptorrhynchoides. The sequence continues at coordinate 180,836,391 of NC_092338.1, read as the reverse complement.
TTATTATAAAATATCATTATTATTATCATTTTAGTATTATTATTATTAAAATTATCATTTTGAATAGAATTATTATTTTTATATAAAATATTATTATTATTATTATTATTATTATAGTTAATATTAAAAAGTATCGTTATTATTAAGATTATCATGATTAGAATTATCATTTTATTATAATTAATATCATCATTAGTAAATATAAATATTGTTATTATTATTATTAGAAGAATAATAATAATTATTATTATTACAAAATAATACAACTTTTACACATTATTATTATCAATATTATTTTATCAAATAAATATGTGATACAAAGATGTAAGACCCAAAACCCAAGTGTACAGGGTGCACAAGCAGTGGCGCGCAACACAGCTTCTTGCTTTTTATTTAAAGTTAAATGAGGGGCTGGTCTTTTCACCTGGAGGTCGGTTTTAGGCCACAAAATGGCAGATTGGTGGACTCTTTCAAGTCCACAACCTTATCTTCATTCTCTCATCTTCAACCTCCAACACTAGAGTGAGAAAGAGCTTAGAGAGAGAAAGCTTGATTTGGAGGAGAAGGAGTTGGATTCTTACCAAAGCTCGGGTATTAAAGTTGTTCATCTCGTTCACGGCTACGTTGTGGTAGTATTGGTAAGTTCTAACTCTGAATTTTCATAGTTTGATTTAGTGTTCATAATTGGGGTTTTGATTTGGGTGTTCTTGAGTTAACCCACTAGTGGGTAAATGGGTGTTTTGACTTGAGATTAGGTCAAAATGGGTTTTGTGTAAATTAATGCAAGTAATATGTTTTGATGATGAAACCTCGAGTAAAATAAGTTGTTGGAACATAGTCACTAGTCGATTGTGATTATGAGGGTTTTCGGGTGAGAATTGACTTGGTCAAAGTGGAAGTATGTGCAAATGGGTCAATATTGCACTTATTAGTGTTTTGGGTATAAGCTTGAGAGTTTTAGCTTAATTGCTGTGAATTACTTAGGTGATTTACTTTTGGACGATTAGGAGCTCAAGCGGGATTGGCTCTTCAAGTAACCGACGTGAGTGGAATATTTATACGTTTATGTACATAATTTGGTTGCTTGTGTGCGGCGTGGTAAGTGACATCCGTTAGGATTCACTTTTCGGGGACCACAATTGGGTTGGAAAATATAGTGAGTGATATCCGTATGGATAGCTCTTCGTTGGCTATATTTGGTTGCGATAAGTGGTGAGTGATATCTGGAAGGAATAACTCTTTGTCGACCACGATTGAAGGTGTAGCATGTGACGAGTGATTAATGTTTGACCTATCGCTCTTCGTTGGTTACATGTGTGTGTGTTTGGTTATGTAGCGAGTGATTAATGGTTGACCTATCACTCTTCGTTGGCTACATGCCTGCGTTTGGTTATGTGACGAGTGATTAATGCTTGACCTATCACTCTTCGTCGGTCACATGTGTTTGTTTGGTTATGTGGCGAGTAATTAATGTTTGGCCTATCGCTCTTCGTCAGCCACATGTGTGTGTTGGGGTAAGTGGTGAGTGTTATCCGTTTAGGGATCCGCTCTTCGTTGACCACTTATCGTACGATGGTAAGCGATTACGCTTTTCATCGACCATCCTTGTGATTGAGGTAAGTGTTAACGTTTCGGTTGCACTTTTCGTCTGCCTCATGGTGCGTAGTGGTGAGTGGTTAACGTATTTGACCTACCGCTCTTCGTCGGCCATGTACGCGTTGCGATGGGTGGTGAGTGGTTAACGTATTTGACCTACCGCTCTTCGTCAGCCACCATCGAGTCGAATGTCAAAATTGTGTATGTTGGGGTGTGTAAGTTTCACTAGCATTGTACGTACTTTTGTTGTTGGCACGTATTATTGTTGAGATCTCTATGCTAATGGTGTTGACTTGTTGTTCGTACGATTATACATTTATTGCGGTTTGCTAATGTTATTGTGTTGTTTGTATAGGTGTATGCAAGTGATTACGTATGCGTATAATTATTGCATTCACTAAGCATTAGCTTACCCTCTCGTTGTTTACATTTTTCGGTTCGGAGGCGGACGTGGCAAGGGTATGCTCGGGATTAGATGATTTCCCCTTTTGATGCTTGCTTGGATTACTTTTGGTTTCGACTTAGGATTGGGTAGTTTATCCCCAAACATCATGCTCGTAGTTGTGTTTGGAACTTAAACTCATGTAGTCGAAAACTTGTATTTTGTACGAAAGTCATAAAACGGCCGATGTGGGCCCGGTGTCGTAAAACTTGTTTTATTATTGAAACGTGTTAGTTTTACATATTATAAAATATTGTGAAAAGCGTTTAGTCTAAAAGTGTCGGGAAGTGGGAGATCATTAAACGAAAATTGGAAAATTCGGACAGAACTGATTTGGCCTTGTGCGCGTCGCGCACATTGAGGGTTGCGCGCCGCGCACCCTCCTGTATATATAAAAAAAATTTCTTGCGTATTCGGTTGGATAACGGGTTGGGTCGTTACAAGTTGTATCAGAGCATGGTCTAAGGGATTTAGGTGACTTGAGATAGGCGCCTAGACTTAGAATTTTTGTGTGCGCTTATTTGTTGCGGGACTTGTAGGATTACGGGTCAGTTCGGGTTTTAGTTAGTGCCTTAGAGAATAGGTGAACTAATTATGTATTGATTACATTGTTACTAATTATGTTGTTTTGTGTTGAACGTCTAGCGAGATAGTTGTTGTATTCATTAGCTCGGCATTGCGTGTGAGCGTAATAATAATTTGCGACCATTATTACGGTTGCAAGCCAAGTCATGCAAGTGATGTACAACAAGTATTGAACTAGATGGGATGCACGAACGGTGGCATAATTATATGATTGTGAATATTGATCGTGGCGGTGTATGTAATTTATTCGTGTTGCGTTCCTAACCGCGTTCATTTCTTAGAATGAAGACGAGGAACGGACATGATAATGGTGATCAAGGCGAGGACTCCGAGTTCACGGCCAAGGTTGAGGCCATCTTTGAGCGTCAAAAGTCGGAGTTTCTAGAGGACATTAAAAAGATGTTCTTAGATACGATTGACGAGCAAGTAGTCAATCTAGTCAAGGAACAAGTTAAGGTTGTTTTTCAAGAGGATAATGTGGGAAGACGAGACTTTTACTACAAAAACTTCAAGGATTCTCAACCTCCCACTTTTGAGGGAGAACGAGACCAACTCAAGAGTGCTCGATGGATCTCCGATATGGAGGGGGCCTTTCGTACTAGTGAGTCCCCTCTCGATAAGAAGACGAGGTATGGTAGTAGTATGTTAAGGGGTGACGCCAAGTTGTGGTGGGATGCGAAAATCCAAATTTATGGTGAGGAACAATGTATGGAGTTCACATGGTACGAGTTTAAGGCGGAATTTTTCAAGGAATATCGGACTTCGGCCGATCTTTCTAAGCTTAAAGACGAGTTGCGTGCTTTGAGACAAGGGTCAATGGATTTAAACACTCTCAAATCCGTTTTCTTATCGAAGACCCAATTTTTCCCGGAGTATGTCGGGAATGATCATATGTTGAAGGAAGACTTTTACTGAACTTTAAATGACCACTACCAAGAGAAGATTAGTAGGAACGTGGTGAAAACTTTTGACGAACTGTTTGACTTGGCGAAGGGTTTTGAGACGCTTGTCCTGAAGAAGAGTGGTTCTGATGTTAGTAAGCGAAAGTCCAAAACTATGATGTTTTCGAACAAAAAGAGTAAGAGTGTTTCTGAGGGTGTCGGAAGTGTGAAGAAAAGTGGTACCGGTGGTTTTATACCCACGTGTTATAATTGTGGACGGGGTCATTTGTCGCGCGAATGTACGAATGCGTAGTTTAACAAGGTTACATGTTTTCATTGTCGAAAGGAGGGAAACCGAAAGTCGGCGTGTCCGGAACTAGTTGGTGATGCATGAGAACCTGACGACGATGTTCAGGTACTTTTTGATATTTCTTTTGAAATGTACTTATGATTTTGTTTAATGTATTTTGTGTTAATGCGTAGTGTGATGAGGGGTAGCGTTCCTTATGGAATTACCCTATGATGTTGGTCGGATTGACAGGCGAAGTGCATAAGACTTGGTGCTTCTAAGCATTCCTTAGTGTTGGGCGAAAGATTTTACCAAGCCATGAGAATGGGCTTTGGTGTTGTTTTGGTCGCGCGTAGTCGCTTTTGTGTCGTAATTGATGAAATATGAGTTTCGTCAGGTACGGATGACTTAAGGTCACTTTAGTGTTGTGATGGGTGACATCGGATGAATGGAACCCTCGAGGTCGAGCTTTTCGGTCTCGATGAATGTTGATAGTGGAGTCTATGTGACGCGATGGCAGGTGCCTCTTTCATACCTGCAAGCGTAATGTTCGACTCCGACGGCGTTGTGGTTACATTGTACTTAGGGTACCGGAGAGAAACCCTTAGGTAAATGAGTGACTAGGTGGGACTTTAACAAGCTATGGCAAACGAAGAACTGCAAGAATAAAGTTTGTGTAATTTGTGATGAACTCTTCGTTCGAAGTAATTATGGATAGGTTAAGATCCTTTGTATGCTCAAGGTTGGAGCAAGATGTGGTAATGGGTCATGTGAACCCAATGGTTAGAAAAGTCTACCTTTGTTAGCATTGTACGGTTATATAAGGTGCGTGTTGTGTTGGCTTTTTGTCGTTGCTTAAATGACGCCAACGGGTGACGGTGAGCATCAATTTCTAGTGTACGAAATGAATTCTTGTGAATTCGGGTACTATGAACGATGGTTAGATTGGTCACGTATTTTGAAATGTGGTAATTATCACGGGATGTTGTTACCACGATGATGTGGTTATGGAATGTAGTTCCAAGTGGGGGAGTTACACTCCCACACGAGGAGGTTTAGTGTGAAATTTCGGATAATGCTCATAGTAGATCCGGAGACTAGTGTCGGGACCTAGATTGGTAAATTTGTGGTAAAGTACAATTTTAGTTAAATTGTATTTATTGGTTTGGATGTGAAATACTACTTGAGGTGGTAATGTGGTTGAGCTCATTAAGAGACAATTGGGTGGGCTCGTTGAGCAAGGTAGGGTCCCGTAATCGAGGGATGGTATGCCTATTTCTGTTTTAGAGAATGTATTCTTGAACCTATGCGTGATATAGGTTATGATTTGCGCGATCGTGTTAGCGATGTTTGTGCATATGTATGGTTCGTGTGCGGGAGGTTCCAAGTTGAGTGGAATGATTCTAAGTATGCATATATACTTAGTTTGTTTGTATGTATTGTGGCAAGTGCTATCCAATTGTGAGGATTCACTTTTCGTTGGCCACGGTTGAGGTGTGATAAGTAGTAAGTGTTATCCGTTAGGATTCACTTTTCGTCAGCTACTTATTGTTGTGTGGAATGCGTTTTCCGTTAGGAATCGCTTTTGTTTGGCCATGTGTGGGGAGAGGTAAGTGTGATCCGTAAGGATGCGCTTTTTGTCGACCTCTTGTTGCGTAGTGGTAAGTGGTTAACGTTTGATCTACCGCTTTTCGTCGGCCACGTACGCGTGAGGATGTGGGGCAAGTGGTATCCAATCTTGAGGATTCACTTTTTGTCGACTCCATTGTGTTGTTTGTTGGCCATATTATAGGTGTGTTGTTACTTTAGCGATGTACATGATAAGGGTACGATAAAGGGATTGCTAACTCGGTACGAGATTTTGGAATGTTAGCATGTGTTTGTCATGCTGTCGAGGCGTGAGTTCGTTCCGATTTGGGAATGAAGCAAGACTTAGTGCTCGGTTTGGTAGATTTGGTAAATAACGTATGATGATTTAAATCGGAAGGGTAACTTCTGAGTTAAGTCGCCTAAAGGAATTGTGTGAAATCTTCGGATTTGTGGAAATTGTTGTGGACATCAAGTTTGGACGTATGTCGAAGGACCATAGAGCGTGGGTCCTGTTGTTTAGTGGCTAGTTGTAAGACCCAAAACCCAAGTGTACAGGGTGCATAAATGTCGATTAATCAAACTGAGTTAAACAGAAGCTGACAGACTGTGTTTGAGCTTGTACGCGCAGCGCACAAGCAGTGGTGCGCGCCGCGCACTATACCTGGCGACAGCTTCTTGCTTTTCATTTAAAGTTAAATGAGGGGCATACTTGTCTTTTCACTTGGGGGTCGGTTTTAGGCCACAAAATGGCAGATTGGTGGACTCTTTCAAGTCCACAACCTTATCTTCATTCTCTCATCTTCAACCTCCAACCCTAGAGTGAGAAAGAGCTTAGAGAGAGAAAGCTTGATTTGGAGGAGAAGGAGTTGGATTCTCACCAAAGCTCGGGTATTAAAGTTGTTCATCTCGTTCATGGCTACGTTGTGGTAGTATTAGTAAGTTCTAACTCTGAATTTTCATAGTTTGATTTAGTGTTCAAAATTGGGGTTTTGATTTAGGTGTTCATGAGTAAACCCACTAGTGGGTAAATGGGTGTTTTGACTTGAGATTAGGTCAAAATGGGTTTTGTGTAAATTAATGCAAGTAATATGTTTTGATGATGAAACCTCAAGTAAAATGAGTTGTTGGAACATAGTCACTAGTCGATTGTGATTATGGGGGTTTCCGGGTGAGAATTGACTTGGTCAAAGTGGAAGTAAGTGCAAATGGGTCAATATTGCACTTATTGGTGTTTTGGGTATAAGCTTGAGTGTTTTAGCTTAATTGTTGTGAATTACTTAGGTGATTTACTTTTGGACGATTAGGAGCTCAAGCGGGATTGGCTCTTCAAGTATCCGACGTGAGTGGAATATTTATATGTTTATGTATATAATTTGGTTGCTTGTGTACGGCGTGGTATGTGACATCCGTTAGGATTCACTTTTCGGGGACCACAATTGGGTTGGAAAATATAGTGAGTTATATCAGTATGGATAGCTCTTCGTTGGCTATATTTGGTTAAGATAAGTGGTGTGTGATATCCGAAAGGAATAACTCTTTGTCGACCACGATTGGAGGTGTAGCATGTGACGATTGATTAATGTTTAACCTATTGCTCTTCGTTGGTCACATGTGTTTGTGTGTTTGGTTATGTAGCGAGTGATTAATGGTTGACCTATCACTCTTCGTCGGCTACATGCGTGCGTTAGGTTATGTGACGAGTGATTAATGCTTGACCTATCACTCTTCTTCGGTCACATGTGTTTGTTTGGTTATGTGGTGAGTGATTAATGTTTGACCTATCGCTCTTCGTCGGCCACATGTGTATGTTGGGGTAAGTGGTGAGTGTTATCCGTGTAGGGATCCGCTCTTCGTTGGCCACTTATCGTAGGATGGTAAGCGGTTACGCTTTTCGTCGGCCATCCTTGTGATTGAGGTAAGTGTTAACGTTTCGGTTGCACTTTTCGTCGGCCTCATGGTGCGTAGTGGTGAGTGGTTAACGTATTTGACCTACCGCTCTTCGTTGGCCTCGTACGCGTTGCGATGGTTGGTGAGTGGTTAACATATTTGACCTACCGCTCTTCGTCGGCCACCATCGAGTCTAATGTCGACATTGTGTATATTGGGGTGTGTAATTTTCACTAGCATTGTACGTACTTTTGTTGTTGGCACGTATTATTGTTGAGATTTCTATGCTAATGGTGTTGACTTGTTGTTCGTACGATTATATGTTTATTGCGGTTTGCTAATGTTATTGTGTTGTTTGTGTAGGTGTATGCAAGTGATTAAATTATGTATGTATGCGTATAAGTATTGCATTCACTAAGCATTAGCTTACCCTCTCGTTGTTTACATTTTTAGGTTCGGAGGCGAACGTGGCAAGGGTATGCTCGAGATTAGATGATTTCCCCTTTTGATACTTGCTTGGATTACTTTTGGTTTCGACTTAGGATTAGGTAGTTTATCCCCAAACATCATGCTCGTAGTTGTGTTTGGAACTTAAACTCATGTAGTCGAAAACTTGTATTTTGTACGAAAGTCGTAAAACTGCCGATGTGGGCTTGATGTCGTAAAACTTGTTTTATTATTGAAACCTGTTAGTTTTACATATTATAAAATGTTGTGAAAAGCGTTTAGTCTAAAAGTGTCGGGAAGTGGGAGATCATTAAACGAAAATTGGAAAATTCGGACAGAACTGATTCGGCCTTGTGCCCGCCGCGCACATTGAGGGTTGCGCGCCGCGCACCCTCCTGTATATATATAAAAAATTATCTTGCGTATTCGGTTGGATAATGGGTTGGGTCGTTACAAAAGATATTTTTACCACACGTAATATAATTACATTAATAATAATACCACTATATTTTTATGATATTGAGTGAACTGTATAAATTTTATTACTTGAGATATATAAAAGTATATTTTTAATATATATAAATTTTAATATAAATTTTTATTTATTAATAAATGATTTGTATTATTTACTCTAATAAAATCTGATAAATATATTTAAATATATAAAACTCCTAAATTTAAGTTAAATAATAAACATGTATAGATTTTGGAAGTCATTTTCGGTCAAGTTGATTTTTGTTGACTTTTGCATATCGGTCTCGAGCATTAGGATTGTGATACACTACGACTTGACCTAAATTGTTAAACAGATATTGACCAACATATAAATATATATATACTTAATATAGGTTCGTGAATCTGAGGCCAACATTGCACTTGTTCAGTGCCGTCATACGAATATTTGCTACGAAATACAGTATCGTGAGTTTCATTTGCTCCCTTTTTAAATTATTTTGCAATATATATTTTTGGGAGTGAGAATACATGCGATGTTTTTATAACTGTTTTACGAAATAGACACAAGTACTTAAAACTACTTTCTATAGCTGGATTATTAGACCGAATATCACCCATTTTAGCTTGGTAACCTAAGAATTAGGGAAACAGATGAGAGGATTCTGTTACCTAATTGACGTGAATCCTAAAGATAGATCTATGGGCATTAACAAGCCACAGTCAGAGAATTTGAACTGCTTTAGTACTTCGAATTTATTTATACAGACGAGAGGATTATGTTTTGGGGATATTCTATATGCATCTTGTTAAGGTCGGTTACCAGGTGTTCACCATATGAATGATTTTATCTTTATGCAGTCGAGAAGATTCTGTTTATAAAAATGAAAATCTTGTGGTCTATTTAAATTATGGAAATGATTGATTATGATAAGACAAAATCGCTGAAATGGTCCATGTGGTTTGTACCAAAATGCTGGTTTCGTCCCTGTGCTTTTTTTGATTGATTTGGTCCCGGTGGTTTATAAAAGTTGCTGATTTAGTCCCTCTGACCGACGGCCATCAAAAAAGGCCGTTAAGTCCAGTCATGTGCCAAACATGTGAGGGTATTTTCGTCAGTTTCATTCATTTATTTGCAAAATTGCTGAAATGGTCCCTGTGATTTGTACCAAAACTGCTGGAATAGTCCCTGTGGTTTGTAAAAAAATTGCTGAAATCAATTTACCTTATCTCCTTCCTCACTTTCATCTTTATCTTCAAAAAAGATGAACAAACCCTAATTTATTAATTTTCTTCAAACACTCTAATTAACATTAACATGGTAAAATCAAACCCACCAAAACTAAAACTAAATCGAAACCATTAAAATTAATCTCAAAACTAAATCCAACTCTTTCTTCCTCTTCTCTAAACCTTCTTATCCACCCAAAAATGATGAACCCTAATCTATACTTTATCTTCTTCCTCAATCCTCTATATTTTGACTAAATTTAAATTTAATAACAGTGACTTCTTTACACACACACACACAGATATATATATATATATATATATATATATATATATATATATATATATATATATATATACATATATATATATATATATATATATATATATATATATATATATATATATATATATATAGGTATATATGTATATATAGGTATATATGTATATATATGTATATATGTATATATGTATATATAGGTATATATGTATATATAGGTATATATGTATATATATATATATATATATATATATATATATAATAAACTCCAAATTAAAATTAAAAATAAAATTAGATTAAATCAAACTAACTCAATTAAAACCCCAAACACCACCATTACCACGAAATTGGCCAAAAAAAAAAAAACCACCGGGACCAAATCCATCAAAAAAAGCACAGTGTTGAAACCAGCATTTTGGTACAAACCACAGGGACCATTTCAGTGATTTTGTCTTATGATAAACTAATGAACTCACCAACCTTTTGGTTGACACTTTTAAGCATGTTTATTCTCAGGTATGAAAAAAATCTTCCGCTGTGCATTTGCCCATTTTAAAGATATTACTTGGAGTCATTCATGACATATTTCAAAAGATGTTGCATTCGAGTCTTTGAGTTCAACAAGATTATTATTAAGTCATTTATAGTTTGGATATATTATGAAATGGTATGCATGCCTGTCAACTTTTGATGTAATGAAAGTTTGTCTTTTAAAAACTAATGCAATGTTTGTAAAATGTATCATTTAGAGGTTAAATACCTCGCAATGAAATCAATTATTATGTAACGTTTATAATTGATATGAACGGGGTATTTCAGTTGGTATCAGAGCGGTGGTCTTAGCGAATCAGGTCTTGTATTAGTGTGTCTAACGAATAGTTATTAAGATACATTAGTGAGTCTGGACTTCGACCTTAGCTGAATGTCAAAAAGTTTTGCTTATCACTTCTTGTCGGAAATTACCTGCTTATCATTCTTAAGTCTAGACACATTTTCCTGCATTTATTGCATAGATAGTGTATAGACAAATTCTTATCTTAGCATATCTGTTACTGTAAACTTTACCTGACATCTCCAAAGATTCCTCCGTGATTTATGGAATTTTGGTATTATTTATACATATGTAAATTATGTATTGAAGAATACCAATATAAATCCTATAATCTATTTCATATCAAAAATCATTTCCCTGACAATACAAGATGGATGCCGCAATCCGTTCAAGTTCCTCGAATTCCGATATGAATTTCTACTGAAGCTCCGAAAGCAGTGTGACTGGAATGGATCAACCAATTAGCCATCATCTATTCTGGATGAATTGGGGATGGGTTTGTAGTCTACTTAGTCATTGGAGACAAGAATAAGGTGATACCTTCCATCCACCACATTTTCCTCTTGGCGAAGAACCTGAAGCACTTACCGGCGAACCTGTTCGAGACACCATTTTCTCTCTCATTTCTAGAGTATCTCGTTATGATTATATACTATCTCAAATTCTGAATCTTATTCATCCGCTCGTCCGAACTGACAATTAGCCTGGTGTAATAGAAGAAGTCAACGAGCTTCGCGCTCGGGTGGTGGCTTTGGAAAATATGGTGCAAAGCTTACAAGCACCAGTAGCATCACCGGCATCAACAGTACCACCATCATCAACACCAACAGTACCATTACCATCAATAATAACATCTACATCCCATACCTCGACATCACAATCTGTACCTCGAGCATCAACATCATACTCACCGTAGCTACCAAGGAGTACCAACAACAATAAACAATGAAGTAATGATTCATAACTTCATTGGAGAAATATTATGCAACGATTATGTAATCTCTAAAGTCTTAGAGATTATCTATTCTAGCCTTAACCATAAATCAGATGAGTGGACCGAAATGATTGAAGGAAGAGTAGAAACCCTGACAAGAAGGGTGCGTGATTTACAAGCTAGACTTGTTATACAAATGCCACCGGTAGTACCACCAGCATCACCATCAGTATCACCAACATAAGCAACACTTGTAGCACCACAAGCTACACCAGCTCCATAACCATCAACGATATCAATACCACAATCATCAATGGGTATATTGAAATGACGAGTTATGGAAGCATTAACTCATTATTTCCAAGGAATTTATATATTATATAAATTTTGAAACCATAATATATCTGTTCGAACTAAGCTATTATGCATGAATTGAAAAAGAGTAGATACTACTCGGTTAATTCATATTACTAATATGCTATGATGTACATCCTTCATTAAAGATTTAACAATCGTTAACTATAATCTCTGCTTCAATTTAATAGATTCCGTTTCATAATAAACTAAGTGTATTATTCAATTACATGTTTGATTTTACACTTTTGATATACTCGAAACTTCCTAGAAAACATCATTCATATCTTGCGAAGTTCTCAAGAATTCCACGAGCACCAACATCATTCACCAAGGAAATATCAATAAAAATGAATAATGAAGTATTGTTTCATGATTTCATTTACGTTGAAGAAATAATCCGCGAAGATTACGTAATTTCTAAAGTTTTAGAGATTATTCATTTCTAGTTCCAGCCGAAAATCAAATGAGTTTAATATTAACTCATTAAATCTGTATTACATCTAAAGAAAATATACACACATATATTTTCATAAAGACTATAATGAAAATTCTGTTGTACAAAATATTACTTGTGAAACTTTTAACGGGTAGGTAATACCCGAGAGATATATAAATTCACAATTAATATGTTACATTATTCGATTCTAATTCAGTAAATCATCAACTATACTCATTACTTTCACAACGATATACATTCTTTCATAAAAATCAAAATAACCATACTCATTCAAATTTAATTAAATATTCTGATTTTAACATATCAGAATCCTAGTCGAGATATAACCGATATCATCACTCTTAGATCTCTACAGCTTTCAAAGCTATACTTTGACTTCAAAACTGTGCTAGAACATCACTTCTATTCATAACATCCAGAAAAATATTCGTATCGTTCAAAATTCTAGAATATCATATGTATATTGATGATTACAATCTGCGTTCAAACCCTTCATGATTCTTGAAAACACCTCAATTAAGAAACAACCGAGAGGATGATCCAACCACATGTTACCTACGAAAAGAAAGACTTATGCATAGTCATACACCTAAAAAACTCCCGGAACCTAAGTGGAAGTGGAAGTTTAACACGAATCTATGATCCAACCACTAGTTAGGACCCTGAAGTTGTATAGTGTTAATGTGAAATATGCTTAAATGAAGGTTCCTTAGAAGAGGGCTATATAAGGAACCTAACTAGTCCTAATTAGATATCCATTGCATTGTAAATGAGTTCTAGAAGCTGTGGAATGTAAATCTTGTTGATTCTCTCTCATACCGAATCTCCTTCACCCTTACCGAATCTCATTCTAACTTGTCTTTTCTTCTAATCTCAACATGATCTGACCTATCATTTGGTATCAGAGCTTCCAGGGAGTGATATTTCATCACTCAATCGATCCAGAGATTGAAGATTACAGAATCTGAGGACTCTCGGTATATTGAATCAGATTCGCTATAATTGAATCTGATAATCTGACGTTTAGATTCTTGTGATAAGTTCAGTGAAGGTGTATTAGGTTGATTAGAAAGAGTTTCGATCATCATTACAACTTTTTAACATCAATCATGAAGAATCAAGTTGATTTTTAGAGTTTGTGGCTAAAACTCTCGGTATTCATCAATTCCAGCTTGATTCTGTATTTTAGTAAAGGTTTGAGGTTTCAGTTGTGATCGTGAGGTGTTTAATCACATTTCTGACGGTTTAATTTCATCAATTCTTCAAGTTTTGAAGATTTGATCTACATTCGGTATCGTAACTACTATACCGAATCTGCTTCAAAGTTATTAATTCTCATTAAGTGTTGCAGATTGTGGTGTGTTTGTGATTTTATCACATTCGGTTTGATCATACGCAGCTAATTGGTGTGGTTTAAGAAAGGATTCATTTGAATTCTAAGTTTTCATACTTACACTCGGTATTGTCAACTGCTACAGTTGACATTCGGTATCCTATACATTCGGTATCTTTAATAATTTGTGTGATACTAACTTGTTTCCTTGTGCAGCAAGGTTACAGAATCCAATTCAAAGAAATTGAATTGTGTTTGCATTCAAAATAATACAGAATGTGACTACCGAGTCATTTACCAATTCAGGATCTCGGTATCACTTAATTCATTGGTTTTAAGTGTTCTCAGGCTACAAATCTTATGGTTACCGAATCTATACTGAATCTGGGTGTGTTACTTGTATTTCTGATCAGTTTCTGATACAGAATCTGATTTACCGAATCTGCTACAGTACAGAATCTATACCGAATCTTCTACAATACCGAACCAGATACCGAATCTGACATTTTTGTTAGATTGTTGTGATTTTTCATCCTAGATTTGTGTAATATTGAATCTTACCGAATCTACCTCAATTTCAAGATGTCTACTCAAGATACTTTGATCATTAGATCAGATTCTCGTTCTCCAGTGTTGTTTGATGGCAAGTACGCTCAGTGGATTCACCGTATCACTTAATACATAGACTACAAGGGTGAGAAGGCAAAGTACATATGGGCTTTACTGAGAGATGGTCCAGTTGTAGATTATCATCCGGATACTGGTATGCCAATTCCAGTCTATAAACTTTCTAGTGATAAACGTGAGAGAGCTCAGGGTGACATAGAGGCAAAGAACATTGTTATGCAAGCTATCCCGTATGAGTTATTTGAAAATGTTGATAGCTACACCACAGCAAAAGATATATGGGATGAGATCAAACGACAGCAAGAAGGTTATGACATATCAGATGTTACTAAACTGAATAAGGCTCTGGGATTTTATGAAGATTTCAAGCAGGAACCCGATGACCACTCAAGGATACCTACCGTCATTTTAATGGTGTCCTCAATGAGTTGAAAAGGTGCAAGATTGTAAAAGTAAATGCTGAAGTCAACAAGAAATTTCTCAAAAAGCTCAATGTTGATTGGCTTCAATATGGAACCATTGTTCGATCTACCAAAGAGATTGACAAATTGACTATCCATGAGCTTGTTGGAGTTCTTATGCATTACCAACCTGAAGTGTCTAAACTTCAAGAAGGAAGGAAAGAGTCTTTTCCAAGTGATCCTCTTGCTCTCATTGCCAAAAAGAAGAGCAAATCATTTACAACTTCCAAAAGTTTGTCCAAGAAAGTGCTTGTTGAAGAATCAACTGATTCCGAAGAGTTGAATCTTTCTGATGTTGATGACTCTCACCTTGAATTAGTCAAGATGGCAGCCATGTTCACCAAAGCCTTGAACAAACACAAGTTTAAAGGTAAATCAAGCAATCAACGCAAAAACGCATCTTCATCCTCCTACTACAAGAAACTGATCAATCAAAACCATAATGTACTGATGATTCCAAGAAGGATGATTCCATCAGTTTCAATTGTGGCAAAGCTGGTCATTACTCTCGTGAGTGCAAGATGCCTAAGAAAAAGGATGCAGCTTACTACAAGAAGAAAATGTTTATGGCAAAGATTGTAGAAACAGGAGGAGAGCTGAAACCGATTGATGATACTTAGTTTAACTGGACTGATGATTCAGATTTAGAGGTGGAACATGCAAATGTTTGCAAGGTGACCAAGATCATCAAAGCAAAGAAAGCAATGGAGAATTCTGACTTAACATCTGATGATGATGAGGTACAATCATCTGAAATCCCACCTGATTTTATAAAAGTGCAAAATGACATGATGAAGAATCTGGTCTCAATGTCAAAAGAAGTTAAAGGTTTAAAATCTAAAAACAAGGTTTTGAAAGATAAAATCAAAATTTCTGAGACCAGACCATCTTCATCTAAATTACAACCGGAATTGCAAAGATTGACTGTTCAACTCAGCTCCACATAAACTGAGTTGGAAGATCTTAAAAAATCAATTCATCCGATTAAAGTCGAAAGGACAGATTTTCGTCTAAAATTGGAACGACTTGTAGAAAAAGTTCAATTTTTAGAAAAAGATCTTTCTGATTTGAAAATTCAACATGAACCCGCACTTTCAAAGCTAAACAAGAAAATTATTCAATTGGAAAACACCATAATTGAGAAGAACACTAAAATTTCTTCATTGTCAAAAGAGTCCTTTCAAATGAAAGCTCAACTTGCTCGATATGAGGAAAAACTCTATCGTACAGAGCAATCTAAAGCTATCATCAATATGTAACTTTCAAAATAAACAATTTTTATGAATAGGCCAAAAACGATTCATGGTGAAAAGTGGGGGTTGGGTTATGAAGATCCTCAGATCTTAGATAATGCTTCCAAAAAGATTCCAGGATTATATCATTCTGATTACTTTCGAGCTGGTTTACCATCTCATTTTGTGCATGCTTCTGATGCTGATTTTAATGATATTATTGTTAATCGCAAATCTAGGAAATACCATCAAATTAGCTTAATGTATGAGAAAATCAATGCTAAAATGGGTAAATCAAATCCTGATTTCTTGAAGGAACTTCTTGAAACTGAAAAGAATATGCAACGTGAAAATTATGTGCCTAAGCGTTGACTGGTTTATATCCCTACACTCATGCTAGAGAAATACATTTTAATGCTTGAGAATGAAGTGTTTCACAAACCTAGTTCTAGCATTATTGCCATAGATGAGGTGTTTGATGAACCTACTTTTGATGTGAAACCAATTCTACCGGCTTTACCTGCATGTTCTGATAATGTTTTCCGTGAAGACCTAGCACATAAATTAACTGTTTTCTTTGAGACAGAAACTCTAAGTCAAACTGCTTTAGATGTAAATGTAGAACCTCGAGATGAACCAACTATTTAAAACTTGATAGCCCTTGATGCAACAATTGATCCTTTGAATGAATTTTACGCTAGCGTACCTGCTTTACACATTTTTAGTCATAAGGTAGATAGACTAGAAAAGGAGAATGTTGATTTGCAACTTAAGTGTCAATCATTAGAACAAATGCTTGCTTTGTGTGAAAAATTGCCTACACTTCCTAAGAAAGAATGTACTTATGATTTTAAGGAAGGTGAATTGATAGTTTCTGCAGAGGAATTATGTCTTGAGATTAAGAGCTTAAAACAAAAGATAATTCAACTGAAATAGGCTAACACACTTAAGGTATCATCTACTGTTGAAACCAACGTGTCTGAATGTGTTAGTGGGATTACTAAGAAAGGGAAGGGGACAACAACATCTAAGGATGCAAAACCCATTACTATTCTTCAAAACCCACTACGTTCTCAATTTGGTAAACGTGTTTCAAAAGTTGCACCTTCAATGCAATTTGTTGTCATGAAAGTTCATTCTCAAAATGATTCTCTGTCAACTAAATAGATTCCTATGATTCCAATGTCAAATAAATCAAAGGAGAGTCTTTTAACAAAATTAGTCAAGTCTACACAACATATGAGTCCTAAACCTGATTTGAGTGAGTATGATGCAAAGGAACGTAAAATCAAATTAGAAATTTTTCAAAATCAATCATCTCATGTGTCAACTGAAAAGTTTGGACGTCTAACTAACAGAGGTGTTTTCCGTGTCACAGGTCATAATCTAAATTTGACTTACAAATCTGTATAGGTTCCTAAGTCCACGACTAAGAAAGTAGCAACCAAACCAAAGCAATCTGCTAGTCGACCTAGGAAATCATCTCATGTTTTTCAATTTTCGTCTGTGAACAAAACATCAGCATGGAATAAGTTGTGTGTTAAGACTTTTGATAATGATGTAAACCTTAATATTGCATATGATGCTTTTCATGTAATGTGGTTTTAAATGATACTTTATTGTCTAAATTGCATGTTGCTTTACGTGATTATCTCGTTGTTGATCCAAAGTTTATTGTTGGTACTAACCGAAGAGGACCCAAGAAACTTTGGGTACCTAAACTCTAGGAAATTAACGTTTACAGGGTTTCGACATCTGTGTTTGGTATATTGATTCCGTTTGCTCTCGACACATGACGGGCGATAAATCCTTGCTTGTTAATTTCGTTGACAAATTCCTAGGAACGGTTACATTTGGAAATGATGAGATTGCAGCAATAACGGGTTATGGAGATTTTGTGAAAAATGGCATAACGATTAAACGGGTCTCATATGTTGAGGGTTTGGGGTGCAGTTTAATTAATTTCAGCCAATTTTGTGACGGAGATCTCAAAGTTTTGTTTCAACGTCGTCAATCCTCGGTGCAATCCACCGATGGAAACGATCTCTTTATTGGTAAACGTTGTGCTTCACTTTATACTATTGACCTCAATGATGCGCCATCACATGAAACCATGTGTTTGGCTACTCGTTCAACAAAGGAGAATTCATGGTTATGGCATCACTGGATGTCACACCTGAATTACAAGGGTATTAATCGACTAGTCTCTAAAGACTTAGTTGATGGTATTCCAAGCTTTCAATATGATAAGCATCATGTATGTCCATCATGTGTGATGGGTAAGCTGAAACGGACTAATCATCCGCTTAAGCAAAACCCCAGTACTTCATCGTCCTTGCAATTATTGCATATGGACTTATGTGGACCCATGAGGAGTTCTAGCCTCGGGGACCGGAAACATGTGCTTGTTATTGTTGATGACTATACCCAATTTATATGGATTTTCCTTCTGTGGACTAAGTCAGAAACCCCCGCCATTATCATTGAGTTCATTAAAAAGACTCAACGCTCTTTTAACAAACATGTTAAGAGTATTCGAACTGATAATGGGACGGAATTTAAGAATGATCTGCTTGATAGTTATTTGAAAGACCAAGTCATTGAACATCAGTTCTCTACTGCACGAACCCCACAACAGAATGGATTAGTCGAACGACATAATCGTACGTTGTGAGAGGCAGCTCAAACGATGCTTGCTTACTCCAAACTACCTCCGAAAATGTGGGGAGAGGCCATTTCTCCTACATGTTATATCCAAAATCGCTGCATCATTAATAAACGTTTTGATAAAACTCCTTATTGGTTATTATATGGTAGACGCCCGAATGTCAAATATTTCCGTGTCTTTGGTTGTATATGCTATGTGTTTAACGATTTTAACAGCCTCGGAAAGTTTGATCCTCATGGCGATCAGGCCATATTTTTCGGTTATTCTTCGAACAAAGTTTCCTATCGTGTCTATCACAAACGGACAAAAATGATCAAGGAAAGCATTAATGTAAGGTTCGATGAGTTATCGGGAATGGATTTTGAACAATTCAGTTCAAAACCAATCCTAACCTGGCTACTACTTCTTCCGCACAAAATTCAATTTTCTTGAAGAAGGGTGTTCCTACGGTAACAACAGAGGAACTGAATATCTTGTTTGATAGACTTTATGCTCCTCAACGGAATTCAAATGTTCAAGCCGTACCGGTTACACCATCACAGTCAACTACTGTGGAGACTCATCCAAGTCTTTTTGATGAAGATACAACACCAACTGATTCACCTGTTGTTTCTTCATCCTCCCTATCACCTCCTATTACTGATAATCTTGAACCAATTCAAGATTCATCCGTTAATACAACTCCAGTTGTTTCTCCACATACTCAAATGAATCCATTAGAAAGTGTTACATCAGATCAAGGGGATCAAAGCTCAACGTTAACAACGGTTGATGTTTTAATGGATACCACTGATGTACAACCTCTTCCACATAACAACTGATGGACTAAAAGTCATCCAATTGATCTTATCATTGGTGATGCATCTGCTCCAGTCTCAACTCGAAGGGCAACTTAGAATATGCGTCTATACACTACCTTTCTTTGTAAGATTGAACCAACAACGGTTGCTCAAGCTTTACTAGATCTGAACTGGGTGGTAGCAATGCCAGAAGAGATCAATCAGTTTGATCATTTGAAAGTACGGCGATTAGTTCCAAGACCAACGGGTCAACGACCAATAGGGGTTAAGTGGATTTTTAAGAACAAGAAGGATTCTGATGGAATTGTGGTTCGAAATAAGGCACGTCTTGTGGCCAAGGGATATCGACAACAAGAGGATATTGATTATGACGAAACGTTTGCTCCGGTTGCTAGGATTGAGGCTATTCGTCTTTTTCTTGCATTTGCTTCTCATATGAAGTTCACGGTGTTTCAAATGGATGTCAAAACTGCTTTTCTGAACAGTTATCTTCAAGAGGAAGTTTATGTTGATCAACCAGAAGGGTTTGTCAATCCCATTCATTCAAACCACGTCTACTACTTGGAGAAAGCTTTGTATGGTCTAAAGCAGGCACCGCGGGCATGGTATGAGACCTTGACAAAGTATTTGCTGGATAATGGCTTCTCTCGTGGAACAATTGATACAATGCTATTCATCCGTAAAAACCATAGTTACATTCTCTTGGTTCAAATTTACGTTGATGATATTATTTTTAGTTCCACATCCCCGGCCTTATGCAAAGAATTTGGTGACCTTATGGACAACAAATTCGAAATGAGTATGCTTGACTAGCTTAATTTCTTCTTGGGGTTACAAGTAAAACAATTACCAAATGGGATTTTTACCAGTCAAACAAAGTATATCATTGATATGCTAAAACGTTTTAAAATGACTGCTTTAAAACTAATGACAACCCCAATAAGGACTTTACTGGATGCTGATGCTAATGGGGAACCCTTTGACATTACGCTTTATCGAAGCATGGTTGGCTCTTTAATGTATCTGACTGCAAGTAGACCAGATATTACATTTGCTGTAACTGTCTGTGCCCACTTCCAGTAAAACCCTAAGAAATCCCACTCCAAAGCAGTTGTTACAATTTTTCAGTACCTTAAAGGTACATCTAACCTTGCAATCTGGTATCCTCATGAATCCGATTTCAATCTCACTGCTTATACTGATGCAGATCATGGCGGTTGCCATGTTGATAGAAAAAGCACATCTGGATCAATTCAGATGTTGGGGAATAGGCTAGTTGGTTGGTCATCCAAAAATCAAAACTGTGTGTCTTTATCAACAGCTGAGTCTGAGTATATTGCTGCAGCTCACTGTTGTTCACAAGTTTTGTGGATGCAAACTCAACTTTTGGACTATGGTTTTAAGATTTCTATGACCCCAATTTACTGTGATTCTCAAAGTGCTATAGCAATTACAAGCACCCCGGTCCAGCATTCTAAGACTAAACACATAGATATTCGTTATCATTTCATTAAGGACCATGTAGAAAAAGGGTATGTAGAGTTATACTTTGTGCCTACCAAAGTGAAATTAGCTGACATGTTCACTAAACCTTTAGATGAACTTAGGCTAAAGTTCTTGATCAAAGAGATTGGCATGGTAGAATATAGTGCTTAACATTCCTTAGATCTTTTGGGACTTATACTTGGGATTTTGTGTTTAGGGGGAGTAGATACTTTCTAGGGGGAGCAACTGATTTCTTCGGCTTTAGATAACATCTTTCAAGGGGGAGCCTTTAGATTTATGTTAACTTCCTGGGTTTATTTTTCAATGGTCATGAAAGGGAGAGGTAACTCATTGATATCATATTTCAGGGGGGAGTTAATTCATTTTCTTCGGAACATATCAAAATGGTGATTTACTTTATGTATATCACATTTTGAGGGGGGAAAAAGGTAGAAAATTAAAAGAAAAATTGATTTTCAAAAGTGAATTTCATAAAATCTTTGTTTTATATCTGAAATAATTCACTAAGGCTTGTATACATCTCAGTATGCAACCCATTTTAACAATTGGTATCGCTGAAGATTTGTACTTTGTACATAATTCAAAGTTTTTCTAAGTACAAATCTTGTTTTGAGAAAATTCATAAAAATTGGAAAAGTTAAAATCCAAAAAGATTTGAATTTTATTGAATAAATGCTATTTTTAGCATTATACCGAATCTGACAACCAACTACACATATTCGGTAAGTTCAAAATTTTCAAAAATTGTCTCAGAAATATTTTTCATTAAAATGTGATAATCTTGAATGATTTTTGATAATGATTTGTCAAAATTTGAAGAGAATTTGATTAAATTTAAAAAATGGACTGCATTCGGTAAATAAGGCCCATTCGGTAAGGCCCGTGTTTTCAAAAACATTCGGTATCTATAAATAGCAGGGTCAAAGTCAAACTTTCTCTCACTGTTTACTAATTAGATACCGAATCTGATTAATCTTACCGAGTCTACCTAATCTACCGAATCCCGTCTTCTGTATCTTCAAATCTTTGGTAATTCTTTGTTTCAATTGAATCTAAGATACACATATTGTAGATCTGAGATAATTGCACACTTATAAACAAGAAAAGATTGCAAATAACATGATTGTGACTCTAAATTTTGAAAAGTGTTGATTATACCGAATCTGAGTCAAGTTTCTTAATTCTTAGATTAAACTCTTATGATTTGGTTAATTAACATGAAATCTTGTCAAATCTATGTTAAATTCGTTGATCTATCAATTGACCGAGTTTGATTACATGTTTAATTGAGTATTTAATGGATTCTATACATACCGAATGTGTTCTTACTACATTACCGAGTTTATTCAAATGTTTAACATGTTTTTCTAATTTGTTTGTGTTGTTAATTGATTATGATAATGTTTTTGCATGATATAAGACTAAATATGCATGTTTGGGTGATTATCTGTGATTTTTGAAGATACCAAATCTGTTCTTGGCATGATACCGAGTCTGTAATTTGGTACTTTAAAAATAATGTTTTTTTCAACTTCAAACACTTAACATGCTTTATTTAAGTCTTTGATATGAAAACTCAAGCTTATTTGGTTACCAAATCTGAAGTTTTCATGAATACCGAATCTGCTTGAATTGTGCTTAAAATTGACTAAGTGTTGTTCTGATTCTTTTTGTTATATAATTGACTTTACATGATGATTGTGTATTGTGATGAGTATCATAAGAGTATCATGTTTGTCAATTGCTTGTTCATATTGGAATAAATGGTTTTTATAACTTAGAAAATCCATAAAAAATTATAAAATCTGGAAAAATACAAAGGATTTCAAAGGAAATAAGAATAGAGATATGTGTTTTATGATAACATCTTGTAGTCTTCTATTTCTTATTTATACAGCTAAATGGTGAATAATCACTTTATCAACTTTGAAACCAACATTCCCTACAACTACTGGACTACAATTCTAGAGAGGCATACATTATGGCCTGCTATGAGTTCTACTGTCAGTGTAGCAGTGACAGATCTAGAACTTCTGAATAGAACGATTAGGTTTGTGGAAGCTACACAACCTACTGCTGCTAATCCAGAGGGAGAACAAGCTCATTTTAAATTTGAACTAAGAGGGGTAAAAGGGATGAGGAGTATCACAAAAGCTGACTTCAGGAGGATCTTTCAGCTTCCTCTTGTACAGAATGCTCCTACTTTCCCTGCTATTCAGCAGATGATGTCATCAATCTTTGATCTTGGTTATGTTGGAGCTACCAATGTTCCACCGACTAAGTTTCAGAAGAAATACTTGCACTCAAGGTGGTATGTGATCTTCTCAATCATCAACAGATGCTTGTTGATGACCAGGAGTGGATCCGACAGCCTAACTGTGCCAATGCTGATATTGTTCTACTCTTTCACAAGAGTAGAGACTCCTGACTATGCAGAACTTTTATGGGATTTGGTTCAGGCCCAAGTTGATAAACCAAGGGGTTCATACATCCCTTGTGAAAGGTTTTTCTATATCTTTATCCATGATGCTATAAATGCTTGCATCAATGCAAATATATTTGTATCAGGTACACATGGATTACTGATGAAAAGATTTGGGGAGCTGAAGATGAATACCCCGGTGATTTATGACAACCAGTTCACTGCGCCGATTCCAAATTGGCTAGTGGGGCTAGCTGCACCCTAAGAAGCTCGAATGCATTCATACTTTGAGGCTGTAGGAATACCTCTTTCGAACCCGGTACAACAAGAACAAGTTGAACCCGCCGTGGTTCCAGCCCCAGAGGTTGTAAAGGAACCTGTAGTACAACCACCTGGACCAGCTAATCCTCCACTTAAGGTAAACCTCAAACGTTCTAGGGTAGCACACCAAGCTCAACCGTTGAGGATCAGGGAACCTAGGTCATCTAGGATTGAACCAACCCTTTCAACAACACCTGAGGGAAGCAGTGACACCGATTCAACAGCAACTGAATCATCTCTTGAACATTCTCCTAAGAGAACTCGATTTATGCCCGATGAGATGATTCAGACTCCGCCAACCCAACGAGTAACTAGATCTAGGACTTTGACACCTATCGTCCGCCAAACAGTTACTCTAACAGTTGGTGATACGAACTAATACCTATAGCCTACTAGGTCACCCTCACCCATTTCCATATCACATCCAATAATAACAGTAAGCCCTACACTAAATGAAGCGCAAGCTTCGGTAGGCAAGAGAGCTAAACACACGAATGGTAAAAATACCAATAAGCCCATCCAATCTAAACAGGACTTAATAATAAATCCTACACAGCATGATGCTTCGGCATCTAAGGAAGTAAAGTCTTTCTCTTTAGTAAAGTCTGCGTTGACTCAATCGATTGAGGAAACTCAATCATTGAAGTCCAGAAAGGCCGAAGGGGAGCTAAAAAATCTTGAAAAGGCACCCTGCGTATCGACTGGAAATCCTCTTGTGCCTCAACGTACAACAGGGTCTCGAGGTCCGGCTTATCTTGATGAGGGAGATCTGTCGCGTTCCATGGAAATGAGTCAACATGACAATCGTTCGGGATATTTATCAGACTTCCAGCAGACTGGTCCCTTGGTTCAAGAAATTGATCCATTGGTTCAAACTACTTCTCTTCCAAAATTTTGAATCTCAGGGTCTGGAGGAAGAGTTTTTAAGTGAAAGAGATGTGCCACCTCATGGTATATCAATGATTTCAGGAGTCGGAGATAGCAATATCTCTGCGAGAACTAAACCGACGGGTAGATCTAGTACTTTATCAGAGTCCCATGAGAATAAAGTCATGGAGGCGGATGCTTCGAAAGAAACTTCGCCGACGACAACTCCGGTTGTTGCCCAACCTCCATCAGAAGGGGATATCACGAATCAGACTAATAGTACGTATCGCCCTACATATAAACGAACTGATCAAGAAAACTCACACACTTCCACCGACATCGCCTTCAACAGTTGCTGCTGATGCTGATGTTGTTCATGGTTTCACCAACTTGGTCACCTTCTCGGATTTCAAATAGATATGGATTTAGATATCTCTCTGACAATGAGGTGGAGGAACTATATCTTGCTGAATTTGGTAAACGAACTGATCTTGATGAAGTTCGTGAAACTATGATGATTTATCTTGAGCAAGCAAGAGTGGTATATCCTTTATCTCCATGTAAGTCACCTGGACCAATTCACATGCCTAACCATGACGATTTCGAACCCGACAATCTTCATGAGGGGGAGAATAGACAAGGTGGTTATCGGCCCAGTGGTTTTCAAAGATCAACTCATGAAGCCGGTTCGTCTAGTCAACATAAGGATCATGATGTTGTTGAAATATCTGATTCTGCAAGTGATGAAATGGAGGAAATTCAATGCAAAAGTTTGTAGATGAATCAGAAGGTCAGAGAGAGGGTGACTCAGGGATGCTAACGATTATGGATTCAGCTATTCAAACTGAGAATATGACAGCTTAAGAGGACAATCAAAATTTTGATAATATTGAAGATATTTTGAAGGGGTCGTCGAGTGTTGCCAATGAATTCAATGAACATCAATTTGTTAACTTGATATCTCCAACCGATGAATTTGGAATACACTTTGAAATAGAGATTTTATCTAATGGCAAGGAAGATACTACGACTCCCCCTGATCTAAATGTTCCATTTCAAATTACAAAGAATGTTCTTGAGCGTGATGCTTATTTCCAACTTAGTGAGGATGAAGAGAAGATGCTTCTTCATTCACCATTCATTGAACAACAAGCTTATAGAATTTATGGTGATTCTGATCTCGTTTGATAAGAGTCCACCACTGAAAGTCAATGGAAATTGGCTGAAGGATTCAGTCAAAGTCAATGGATGACTAGTGCAATCAATTTAATTAATATTGGGAGGAAATTAGGGAGCAGTTTATGTCCTTATTTTTAGTAATTGAATATTATAAATTAGAGGCTAGTTTTTCATTCTGGGCATCCAGATTCATATTGTTTCAGTATCTTGTTCTTATAATCGGAGACCGTGGCCCTCTCGAATCGGGCCACTATCCTTTGTTCCTAATAAAATCTAGCCTATTTTAATTTCTATAAATTTTGTTCCTATCATTTGGTTCCATTGCCGGGAACATCGAAAATGGTGCAGATCCAGAACAACTCAGGAGACGGAAGTAACCCTCCTGACCCAATCGCAGTTCAGTTAGCAGCCATAGCAGCAAAATTAGAATCCATTGAAACGATGAAGGAAGATATAGCAGCGTTGAAAGTAGGAGAACACTCTCGTGGAAGCAAGACTGATGAAGGGAAAAGTTCAAGGAGGGGTCGACAGCGACCTTATAACAAAATTGATTTCCCAACTTTTAGTGGTGGTGATCCTCGTGGATGGTTGTTAAAAGCAGAAAAATATTTTAGATATTATCATATTCCTGATCAGGACAAGGTTGAGGTAGCTTCAATGCATTTAGAGGGTGATGCCTTGGATCTATATTCTTGGCTTTCTAGCGACCAATCAATCCTTTTCAGGGAAGAATTGGTCCAAGCCCTTACCAAGAAATTTGGTCTAGCCGAGTTTCAAAACCCGGATGAGTTTCTTTGTAGCATCAAACAAACGGGTTCTGTCCAAGAATACCGTAAGGAGTTCGTGAAAATATCATCTCGAGTATCAAACTGGCCTGATCATTGTCTCTTAGGAGTCTTCTTGAACGGCCTTAAAGATGAGTTGAAATCTAATGTAAGGATTAAAAAGCCACGTACAGTGTACAATGCAATGAGCCTGGCTTTGAAGTTTGAATCTAAACTCTCGTCTCATCGTCCAGGAAAAAATACTCCTTGGTCCTCAAGCGAAAAAAACCTTCAGTCAGACTACAAACCAACACCTTACACCCATGTTCCAATATCCTCCCAACCAAAAAATACCCACCAAATTTCTGATACGGAAAAGCAAAACCGATTCTTGAAAGGGGAATGCTTTAGATGCGGCGATTAATATGGACCAGGTCATCGATGTAAGACCGGTACACTCAAGTTGTTAGAAATAGAAAATGATATGGAAGAACCTCACGTAACCAAGCTGCCTAATTTTGATCAGGACCTGGAAAAACCGCTGAAATCAGCCTGCATGCTATCTTAGGGTAGCCACACCCTACAACAATGAAGGTCCTAGGTAAACTACATTCTACTGAAGTTTTAATTTTAATTGATGGAGGTTCCACACATAATTTCATCTCGGATGTCTTGGTGAATGAACTCAAATTGGCACCTCACCCGGTGGCGCCATTTAGTGTCCAAGTCGGTAATGGAGATGTGATTCGATGCAACAACATTTGCAAAAATCTTCCTGTACAGATCCAGGAATTCAAAATTTCTCAAGATTTCCATCCATTTTCTCTTGGAGGTGCCAATCTTGTTTTGGTTATCCAATGGTTAGCCACCTTAAACACGGTTCAAGCTAATTTCTAAAGAGATGTTCATGATATTTACGATAGATGGGAAGCAATACAAATTACAAGGTGTCGCATCTGACCCCAAAAAAATCATCTAGCATTCAATACCTAGCCATTGACCCAGATCATCTACCATGCATACCAGCCCCATTACAGTCAATTCTAACCCACTATACGGCTGTTTTTGAAAAACCTCAGGACCTACCTCTTGTTAGATTTCAAGATCATTCAATTTCACTATTATCCAACTCAACTCCACCTAATATCCTCCGTTCCGATACCCTAACTCCCAGAAAACTGAGATAGAAAATCAAGTTGAGCATCCAACAAAATGGAGTGTTTACTTACCATGGGTTGAATATTCATATAACACTGGATACCACATAACCATCGTAACCACTCCCTTCTCGGTTGTATATGGCTGGGAACCCCCTTCGTGGTTTCCCTATGTGGCAGGAGAAACAAAAAACGCAGAGATGGAGCAACAATTAGTTGATCAAGATGACATGATAAAACATCAAGATCAAAACATTCAAAAGGCCCAATACAGTATGGGAAACCAAGCAAATCAGAAACGAAGGGAATTCAAGTTTCAGGTCGGTGATTATGCCCATTAATCGTTTTCTTTGGTACCAGTCACACCATTACCCATAACCAAAGACTGGGAAAATGATTCACAACCAAACTCGGTCATCACACATCAATGGGTCTATGAAGCTGGCTAACCTGTCCTAGAATTGTTGATTTCATGGTGTAGCCACCCTCCAGAAGAGTCTACATGGGAAACCTATGATTTAGTGGATGATCAATTTCTTGCAGTTCGTCTTGAGGACAAGACGTTTTATCGGGAGGGAAGTAATGATAAGAGTCCACCACTGAAAGTCAATGGAAATTAGCTGAAGGATTCAGTCAAAGTCAATGGATGACTAGTGCAATCAATTTAATTAATATTGGGAGGAAATTAGGGAGCAGTTTATGTCCTTAAATTTAGTAATTCAATATTATAAATTAGAGGCTAGTTTTTCATTCTGGCCATCCAGATTCATATTCTTTCAGTATCTTGTTCTTGTAATCAGAGAACGTGCCCCTCTCGAATCGGGCCACTATCCTTTGTTCCTAATAAAATCTAGCCTATTTTAATTTCTATAAATTTTGTTCCTATCATCGTTCTTTCTGCATCAATGAGTTTTCTGGGTGAATGAAAATATCATAAGAATCCGGAATATCTCAAAGCTTATCTGAGTGTTCGCGACAAATACAAATTGAAGAATGAAGAGAAACTTCAAGTACAGTTAAATTCAGAGATCAAAAGTATTAATAAAGTTTTGATGATTAACAAGGATGGAGTGAAGATGCCATTATTTCAAGTGACAAGAATGGATGATGAGGATTATCAGTTCTCTGAAGCGGATTTTGATAAACTGAAGATGGACGACATTATTTTCATCTACAATTACTTGATAGACTTGAATGAATCTGCAACAGTTTATCATGATACAGCGATGAAGGCAGTTTACAGATTTATTCTTGACTCGATGAGATGGATGTCCGTTCATGATTTTCAGATGGGGTTAGAATCTGGACACAAAAAGCTCGGAATCAAACCGCCAAATCAAGTGATTGAATAGCTAAGGTTTTCATCAGAGTCTCAGATTTCAGAAGATACTCAGACGGTACGTTGATGTATGCTTTCAAATACATGAGATGGAGACTGATCAATAACTGCTATTCAGCTGAAGATAATGAGATTGTCAAATACATTATCACGAGATTGAAAAGTCATCTAAAGACAAGAGTGAACATACGAAGATATGAGAATCTCAAGGGATTCAAATCCAAAGTTCACTTCAAAGGAATAAAGTTTCTTTAGATGTTTTAAATAGGATTATATTATAAAAAGTTCACATTTAACACTAAGGGGGAGATTGTTAGGACCCCGAAGTTGTATAGTGTTAATGTGAAATATGCTTAAATGAAGGTTCCTTAGAAGAGGGCTATATAAGGAACCTAACTACTCTTAATTAGATAGCCATTGCATTGTAAATGAGTTCTAGAAGCTGTGG
The DNA here is from genome assembly GCF_046630445.1 of Rutidosis leptorrhynchoides. Classification (NCBI taxonomy): domain Eukaryota; kingdom Viridiplantae; phylum Streptophyta; class Magnoliopsida; order Asterales; family Asteraceae; genus Rutidosis; species Rutidosis leptorrhynchoides. The sequence continues at coordinate 180,807,007 of NC_092338.1, read as the reverse complement.
AATATAAATCTTGTTGATTCTCTCTCATACCGAATCTACTTCACACTTACCGAATCTTATTCTAACTTGTGTTTTCTTCTAATCTCAACATGATCTGACCTATCAACCCTATCATGTACACATCTACATCTTGTAACAATAATTGCCATACCAACTACCAAGAATCTTCAATCTTTATTCTCGAATTTTGCAGCATTTCTACATCAAAAGTAATATATATAAATATAACGTCTATCTCTTGGACTTACATACTTCAATTCTAAAACTCTGAATAAGCACCCCAATTTACGAATCAGTTCTCGCAGTTTTGAAAAAAGCTGATGAAGCAACAAAGAATATAGATGACATTAACAGTCAAAAGTTTGATGATATAGAATGGTAGGTTGGAAAGCTCAAAAGAAAAGTTGGTACTGAAAAACGGATAAAACAAACCATGAAGGAGGCTGTGGACAAATCACAAAGACTAAACCTGCCTTCAAAGAATCCAAATGATTCAGCATCTGCTGAAGTCATTAACGAATACCTTGCTCTTGACTCTAAACCTTTACGGATAAATCTTCTTCATCATCCTTATATATTAGAAATTCTAAGATATCATCATATCTTTCATTATAAATATCCTCGATATTTCTGAAGATATTTTCATAACTATTCTTATCTGAAATCATTTTATCTCCTCGAGTTATCTGTATATTACATCATAAAGGAAACTATTTAGTTTCTATATTCTGTAAACCTTCGAGTTTAAATTATGAATGTTTATGAAGTAGTGTTGGGAATTGAAGCATGAGTTAGTATAATATAATGACACTTGATCAACGTGATTATATTACAGTAAGTCATGCTGAGTTTCTAATGGAAGGTGATGATTCATAGACCATAACATCATCATGTGCCATGTTATAAGACTCTTATATTCTACCTAATCTCCAAACATATCAAGAATATACCTTCCTGATAGTTCTATCTTGTTCTAGTGACTTCTGGTAATTTGACAAGTCAGATCGAGCTATCACAATTTCTTTCTTAAAACATTAGCTATGTTCATTCCTAATTTCATATCTATGAATTCTGGACCATTATTCTCTTGACTTGAAGTTGGGAAGAGGAGACAAAAGCATGGAACTCTTAAAAGGAAAATATAAAGCCCGACAACAACACATAAATTACAAACCGTGCATATCAATACGTATTGCAACGTAAAGGCACGGGAGAATTAAGAACATTATTTCCCCAAGGTAATAATAGAAGGAAATAAATTCCTCCGGTGGTAGATGAAAAAGAAGAATAAAAGATACGATAGCCAGAAAAATATCAAGGATCAGAACTGGATTAAGCATTTTCACAATCCTTTGAAAGTGTGAATGAAAGAAGAAGATTGTAGGAGTGGTGAAAAATAATGGAAGGAGAGATGTAAATTTATAGTGAAATATCAGACAGAGCAATCGTGACAGACTATCGTATTTAACCAAAGAGGATCCTAATCTCCTTAATTACCGAAGAATCAAATCTTAGTACGAAGATTTTCTCTAAATCCATGAACTCCGGAAACCAACCCTATCTACGTCAAAAGATATGACGAAACTTTACTTTTCTCATTTCACTCATTTGTGATAGCTTCACTCGTACTCTTCACATAAACAAATCATTTTATCCACATTACTCACTGATGATAAAACTCTAATTTCCAACTCGTATAAGTCATGAAAACATACTCATTGTCAGCCTTGACGATCCTAATCAAATTTTGGGATGAAATTTTTTTAACGGGTAGGTACTGTGACGACCCAAAAATTTCCGACCAAATTTAAACTTAATATTTATATGTTTCTGACACGATAAGCAAAGTCTGTAATGTTGAGTCTAAAAAAAAATTTGGAACTATATTCATGTAATCAATTACCCTTTGACTGTGCTCGACGATTAACGAACATTTATGTGTATATAGATATGTGTATATAATATATAGTTATATTAATTGAAAATGCTAACAAAGTATTGGATGTATAATACTTTACATGAACGTATTTGTTTCAATATATGTTTAATATATTTATCAAAGGAATTAAAAGATAATATCAAATGATTGAATTATCAGATACATTGTGATTATGATTACGTGTCTATGTTATGAGGTCCACTATGATTTAAGAAATCTGTCCTTTTTATCATTATTCGGAATAAATGGTAAAGTGATTTACAAGTAAGAACAAATGAGTCAATTAACGGGAATTAGACAAAAGTTAGTGGAGATTCTTGTTTGATTTCTAATACATGCTTTACTATATTTCACTTGTGACTTTTGTTAAGATAACAATTTAGTTTTCATATTATTTAAGATAAAAATTTAGTTTTCACATTATTTAATATAATAAAAACCAGCAGCCCATGAGAAAAATGATTTGGAGCTGGAATCCAATGCCATGCGATCGCATGGCTATTGCCTTCATACCCATGCGATCGCATGGGGTCTGAAGTCAGGCCACTTCTATAAATTCGACAGTTTTTGGCTCGAGAACACACACACAAATATCTCTCTCACTCTCTGTAATATTATTATTATTATTATTATTATTATTATTATTATTATTATTATTATTATTATTATTATTATTATTATTATTAAGATTTATATTATTATTAATCTTATGGTTAGGAGTATTATTATTAGTAGTATTATACATAAAATATTACGACGGAGTGTTGTCCGAGTGATTTTAAAATTGTTTTTTGAGTGAGTCAAAGCTAAGGAAATTATGGGTTATAGCTATGGAGGTTATGGGTAATGTTTGTGGGTATTGTTCGTGAGGTTAACCTAGCGTTTATCATTTCCGTTGCGTCTACGTACTTTCCTGCAATATTGAATCACAATATTGATAAGTGATCATTCATATCTTATCCTTTATATATTAATAGTGTATCCTTGACTAGTGCTAGAGTATATATGATTATGCATGCTTGTATGTTTAATTTCATCGTTAAATAGTTTATGATAAATCACGAATTTGATACATATGTTACTGAGATAAGGTATATGATATGCATGTCGTTGGAAAGCTGGCGAAAAATTTATAACTTTTCATTTAGAAATCGTTGGGTTTCGATGAACGGATTAAAAGATATGGTCAACTGAATTATTATTAAATCTAATATTGTTATTAATATTATTACTATCGTCGTTATTGTTACCGTCATTATTATTATTAACTAATAATTATTATTATTATTATCATTATCATTATCAATATAAGTATTAAAATTGGTATTATTATTAATACTATCGTTATTATCACTAAGGTTATTATTATTATTATTATTATTATTATTATTATTATTATTAGTATTATTATTATTATTATTATTATTATTATCATCATCATAATAATTATTAGTATTATCATTAGTATTTTTATAATTATTATTATTAGTATCATTATCATTAAAACTAATATTAGTATCATCTAATTATTATGATTACTATTATTATCCTTATTATGAATATGAATGCGATATAAAAGAGGACTAAAAGCTATTAAACAAATCGATTATAAAATAATGAGTATAAGTATTATGATGAAATTAAAACATTGTAAGATATTGATTTAGATAAAAATATCGTTTTCATTATTTTTATCATTATTATTATTATTAAAAGTATCATTAATATTAAAACTATCATTTTTATTAAAATTATCATTTTTAATAGAAAAATCATTGTTATTATAAAATATCATTACTATTATCATTTTAGTATTATTATTATTAAAAATTATCATTTTGAATAGAATTATTATTTTTATATAAAATATTATTATTATTATAGTTAATATTAAAAAGTATCGTTATTATTAAGATTATCATTATTAGAATTATCATTTTGTTATAATTAATATCATCATTAGTAAATATAAATATTGTTATTATTATTAGTAGAATAATAATAATTATTATTATTACAAAATAATACAACTTTTACTCATTATTATTATTAATATTATTTTATCAAATAAATATGTGATACAAAGATATTTTTACTACACGTAATATAATTATATTAATAATACATACCACTATATTTTTATGATATTGAGTGAACTGTATAAATTTTATTACTTGAGATATATAAAAGTATATTTTTATCACATATAAATTTTAATATAAATTTTTATTTATTAATAAATGACTTTTATTATTTACTCTAATAAAATATGATAAATATATTTAAATATATAAAACGACTATATTTAAGTTATATAATAAACATGTATAGATTTTGGAAGTCATTTTGGGTCAAGTTGATTTTTGTTGACTTTTGCATATCGGTCTCGAGCATTAGGATTGTGATACACTACGACTTGACCTAAATTGTTAGACAGATATTGACCAACATATAAATATATATACTTAATATATGTTCGTGAATCTGAGGCCAACCTTGCACTTGTTCAAGGCCGTCATACGAATATTTGCTATGAAATACAGTATCGTTGATAATGCTAAAAACGAACATATATTTCATAGCATTATCCCTCAAGAAAGACAAGCTTTTAGTTGCAATTGTTCTATTTACAAGTAATATTCATTTAAATAATAAAAGGTGAAGACAAAAGACAGATTCGACGAATTGAAGTCCCAAACGACCAAAAAGCTCAAAAGTATAAAGTACAATCAAAGTGGTTCAAATTATTGATGAGAAACGTCTCAAAATTACAAGAGTACAAGACGCGAAATGCAAAATACAAGATATTAAATTGTACACAAGGACGTTCGAAAATCTGAAAACGGAACCCGAGTCAACTCTCAACGCTCGACGCAACGGACTAAAAATTACCAGTCAACTATGCACATAAATATAATATAATATTTAAATAATTCTTAAAATTATTTATATATTATATATTATATTTAAAACCGTCGGCAAGCTAGGAAACAAGTTCATGTGAGCTGGAAAAAGGGGCCATGTGATCGCATGTCCTGGAAGAGCATTTTCCATGTGATCACATGGTAGTAGGTGGCTGGCCACATGCCTATAAATTTGCGGTTTTGGTTGATCATATATCCATCCTTTCCATCTATCTATCAATGTATATATATTTATATTTATATTATAATTTTAATTTTAAATTCTAGTAATAAAGGGTATGTTAGCAAATATTGTAAGGGTGTAAGTTGAAATTCTGTCAGTGTAACGCTACGCTATTATTAATCATTGTAAGTTATGTTCAACCTTTTTAAATTAATGTCTCGTAGCTAAGTTATTATTATGCTTATTTAATACCGAAGTAATCGTGATGTTGGGCTAAATATTATAATTGGGTAATTGGGCTTTGTACCATAATTGGGGTTTGGATAAAAGAACGACACTTATAGAAATTAGACTATGGGCTATTAATGGGTTTTATATTAACTAAATGATACCTCGTTGATTTAATATATAGACTTATAATTTGACTTATTTATATATAACCACATACGCTTGACTGGGTATGGTGGGCGGGATATCTATAAATACCAATAATTGTTTATTTTACCGGACACGGAACTGGATTAATAATTAATAGACTTATTGAAATAGGGGTGGATTACATTCAAGGGTAATTGGTGTAATTGTTAACAAAGTAGTAAAACCTTGGACTACACGCAGTCGATAACCTGGTGTATTCAATAAACAAAGTATTAAGACCTTGTTACAATTCGAATCCCCAATTAGTTAGAATATTTGACTTCGGGAATAAGAATAATTTGACGAAGACTTCCGCACTTTATGATTATGACTAATGGACTATTATGGACAAATCCGTATGGACATATCAAATAATCTAGGACAAAGGACAATTAACCCATGGGAATAAACTAAAAACAACACGTCAAACATCATGATTGCGGAAGTATAAATAAGCATAATTCTTTTATTTCATATTTTATCGCACTTTTATTTATCTCAATTTCATTATCGTTATTTACTTTACGCTTTAAATTAAGTCTTTTATATATTTAATATTTTACTTTAGGTTTTAACTGCGACTAAAGTTTTAAAATCGACAAACTGGTCATTAAACGGTAAAAACCCCCTTTTTATAATAATAATATTTCTTATATATTTTTGTATTTTTACAATTACAGTTTTTAAAAATATAGCGTTAAGCTTGTTTAAAAGATCCCTGTGGAACGAACCGGACTTACTAAAAACTATACTACTATACGATTAGGTACACTGCTTATAAGTGTTGTAGCAAGGTTTAGGTATATACACTCTATAAATAAATAAATAACTTGTGTAAAATTGTATCGTATTTAATAGTATTTTCTTGTAAAAATTAATAGTATTTTCTACCCCTCTACTTTAACATCAAGTATTTTTGGCGCCGCTGCCGGGGACACTAAAACGCCTAAAGCGCAACGCTATAAAAAAAAAGGATTCTTAGTTTACTTTTGTAAAAATACGTTTTAATATAAAAATATAAAAAGAAAAACAAAATAAAGTATATATATATATATATTTTTTGTTTAAAATACATAAATTATAAAGTACTTTTATTTTCTATTTTAGTTTTTAAAATTTAAGTTTTTATTTATTTTATATAAATAATTTATATAATTATAAAATAGAATTAGAAAACAGAAAAAAAAAATATATAAGTTTCGGCCTGGTACTGTAGCAGCCCATATACTGGCCCGAAACCCTAGCCCATGCGATCGCATGGCCCAGAGGTGTATATCTCATGCGATCGCATGAGTAGCACTGACACGCCAGACTTGACCTAATTCTACATTAATTACGGAGTATATTTTAATTATTATAATTAAAACCCTAATTGGGGTTGTTTATTTAATTAATTAGTTTAGTTTTTATTATTTAGTTTAATTAGTTTTAATAAATTATAAAAATTAATAGTTTTATAAAATAATAATATAAAAATAATATTTTTATAAAAATTGTACTTTTTACAACTTTAAGTTAATTTTTATATTTTGTATATTTTTGTTTGTTTTAGCGTAATATTTGTATTTTTCGCTCGTATTTAGTTTTAAGTCATAGTTTTTGCCATAGTTATTTTTATTTCTAGATTTCTAGGCTTTGCCGTAAAATCCCTTAAGTGCTTTTTCTTTAGACTAAGATTTAGGTGCTTTAGAATTTTGCGACGCCGTTTTTTATATTTTAGTACTTTTTAAGTTATTGCCATTTGAGATATAGTATTTCTTTTAAGCTTTAATATTTTTAGACGCAACTTTTAATTTTTAGTTTTTAGACTTTTAAGTTTCAACGCGCTACGTTCTTTTTATTATTTTTCGACTATTTATTTTTTGACATTTTTCGACGCGCTCTTTTTCTTTCTTATTTTTCGCCGCTCTAGTTTTTAGGACTTAGTTTTTTTTTCTATTTCTTCTCTAAAATTTCTTTAAATTTCAACGAAAAAATTATTTTAAGTGGTTAAATTGATAGACATCCAAATTTTCTGCTTCGTAGTAATAGTTGGATTTGTCAGTGGCTGAGTTGTGAGCTTCCGATTTAAAGGGTTCTGGCTCCCTGCTACATCTATTGGCTATTCGAAACGTGGACAAAAGCAGAAAAGTCTATTATTTTGATAACTTATATAATTTTTATCTTTTATAGCTAATAGGATATTCAGTGAATCCACCTAGCAAAATGTTCACCACCTTTTGTACGTTCACCACCTGTAACTCGATCAAGACATCTAGAAAATATTGTCGTCGTTGATTTTTCTTTAGAATCGTCATCCAGTCGACCAATTACTCCAATTCAAATTTCTGATAATCCATTTTTTGAGCCCGACCTCACAATTGAGAATCCGGAGGATCTTCAGGGACAATTCAGAGATCCTGAACCACTAATCTTTTCTCCGGAACCACCAATCATTCAAACGGAGATTGTCGAGGAAACAACCATTAAATCAGAATCCTATAGTGATTCAGATTCAACAAATTCAATCATGAAAAATCTAGAAACTCTAAGTATGGAAGACCGAATGAGAGCTAAACGCACTGGCCAATGTCACGCAATTACTCAACCTGACATTAATGCGCCAGATTATAAAATCAAAGGACAAATCCTACACATGGTAACTAATCAATGCCAATTTAGTGGTGCGCCGAAGGAAGATCCAAATGAACATCTTCGTACCTTTAATAGGATCTGTACTCTATTTAAAATCCGAGAAGTGGAGGATGAACAGATATATCTCATGTTATTTCCCTGGACTTTAAAGGGAGAAGCCAAAGATTGGTTAGAATCGTTACCTGAAGGGGCGATTGATACATGGGACGTTTTAGTTGAAAAATTTCTTAAACAATTCTTTCCAGCATCTAAAGCCGTAAGACTTCAAGGAGAAATTGTTACATTCACACAAAAGCCAAATGAAACTTTATATGAAGCATGGACAAGATTTGGAAAGTTATTGAGAGGATGTCCGCAACATGGTTTAGACACTTGTCAAATAGTACAAATATTCTACCAAGGATGCGACATCACTACAAGGAAAGACATCGATATAGCAGCTGGTGGTTCCATTATGAAGAAAACCGCAACCGACGCTTACAAAATTATTGATAACACTGCTTCCCACTCACATGAGTGGCACCAACAAAAAGATATCGTTAGATCATCTAAAGCAGCTAGAGTCGATTCTAGCCATGACTTAGATTCCATTTCTGCAAAGATAGATGCTGTCGAGAGACGAATAGAAAAGATGACTAAGGATATCCATTCAATAAGAATTAGTTGTGAGCAGTGTGGAGGACCACATTTGACAAAAGATTGTCTCAGTATTGAACTAACAATGGAACAAAGAGAGAATGTTTCATACATAAACCATAGGCCTGGAAATAATTATCAGAATAATTATCAACCGCCAAGACCAATCTACAATCAAAATCAGAATTATAATCGAAATGTTCCATATAACAACCAACAAGGTCCTAGCAACCAACAAGTATCCAATAATACTTACAATCAGCAAAGACCTATTTTTCAAAACAAACCACCACAAACCGATGATAAAAAGCCAAATTTAAAAGATATGATGTCGAAGCTAGTTGAATCTCAAAAGCAATTTTTTACATCTCAGAAACAAACCAATGAACAAAATGCTCAAGCATTTAGAAATCAACAAGCTTCGATTCAAAATCTGGAACAAGAAGTAAGTAACCTAGCAAGGTTGATAGGTGAAAGAAAACCGGGAAGTCTACCTAGTGATACAAATGCTAACCCCCAGAATGAAACAGCTAAAGCTATTACCACAAGAAGTGGTATTACACTTAAACCACCTGAAATACCTGTAATTTCTGATGAAGGTATTCCTACTCCACAAGAACCACAATCTGAGCAAGATAAGGAAACAGAACCGGTAGTTGAAAAGGTTAATGAAGATAACACAGTTAACGCTAAACCTTATGTTAAACCATACCAACCACCACTTCCTTACCCAAGTAAAATGAGAAAAGAAAGACTAGAAGCCAAGCAATCCAAATTCTTGGATATGTTTAAACAGATAAATGTTAATCTTCCTTTCATTGATGTGATTTCAGGAATACCAAGATATGCTAAATTATTGAAAGATCTAATCACAAATAGAAAGAAAATGGAAGAACTCTCGGCCGTTACTATGAATGCTAATTGTTCTGCAGTGCTATTGAATATGATATCAGAAAAATTATCTGATCCAGGAAGTTTCACAATTCCATGTTTTCTGGGTAGTCTTTGTTGGAATTCAATATAACAACATGTTCTTAATGTTAACATAATTACTAAACCAATTTAGTAAGATATAAAGCAAGCAGAAGCACGATTTATTAAGAAAACAAGTGTATATATTTAACCATTTATTTAAATTCCAAGTAGATATCAAGTCTTGATAATATGCTTACAAATATAACAAGTAAAGAAGAGTGTTTATACCTCCTCAAAGATTGTTTGAGGGCTGAATTTTGGACAACAGAAATCTAGAAGAAGATGATGCAAAATGAGCTTCTAACTTGAAGCCTCAAGCAAGTGATACCCCAAGCAATCAATCACCAACACCCACCTTTGTTTAGTTAGGATTTTAGGACACTTAATACCTTAATTTTGCAAGCAAAAAGCTCCCCTTTTCTGCCCAAACAGTTCGGCCAGGAGGCTGCAAAGAAGCAGAATTTTTTTTTGTTGTATTTTGTGTTTTTCACACTCTCACTTGAGCACCATTGCATGTACTTAGAGTCTAGCATGTGTATAAAGAGTTGTGCACTCAAAAGCAACAAAATACTTGCAAGAGATGCTCCCTTGGAGACCACAAAATGCAGCCTCCCATGATGGTTATTTTATATAATTTGATTGTTTTATAAAACAATTTATATATAAATCCTTGTATGTATTTTGTTACATGTATATTTTATAAAACCATTTATAAAATATAACACATTATAATTATTTACACCTATAAATAATTAAATCCTCATTTTGTAAATTATCCAAATAATTTATCTCAAGTGATTATAATTTAGAAAACCGATTTTCTAAAGTTCAAGTGTCGCCTATTTATTTAACAATCCAACAGTTAAAATAAATACATATAAAGTGTTGGTTAGCTTGTTATTGGGTATGACCCGACTTGGATCATAACATAGTGGCCACGTTAATTTAATATGTCTCTCGGGCATACGAAATACCTTCAATCTCTCACTTGCACGAGAAACATAAGAAATTAATGCAAGTGATGGATACCACCTAACAACCGTCCATCACCCCCAATATGTTATGACTTTTGCCATTCAATAACATCATCCCTTTCAGTTTCCCATATCGAATATGAATAGGTGAATCTTTCATTATTTCCTTTTGTCCAAGATGTCATGTTAAATCCAAGAGACACAGAGTGATCACTCTCTTTTAGATTTAACTTTATCAGGCCTTAGACATCTGACTCTCAACGAATAAGAGGGACAAATTCCATCTTGATTACATACGTCCTAGATATATACTTTGTATTACACCTGAGCTCTTCCTTATGAACTACCATATTTCAGAATAGCGAAGGAAAGAATCAAGGCACAATACTTGGTAAATATCCAAATCCAATATGTATCTCAGGTCAGAGGATACAATGATATTTGCCTTTACTCAAGATTACATGTGATCAACCACAAAGGCTCCATTTAGTAAATCTTGAGGGCGGGTCTTCCAATATTTGTATCCCACAAATATCTATGAACCTTGGTTGCAACCTTGTCTCCACATTCATCCCGTGAATGTATACCAATCCAAGTTCATAATAGTCTAAACCTCACCCTTGCTCCCACAAATGTGATCGACTACGGAATTTAGAATAATTACTTATTCATGGATAAAATATGCAAAATAGGAACATAACTCAAAATAAATTAATGCCATAATTATATTAATGAGTTTGACCAATTTTGTTTCGTTACAATACTTAAAATAGATCATGACCAATCACTAGAATATCGAAGCCCTAAAGCACAAACGAGTCCTGCATGTTTTGATCCATGTAAGAGCTTCGTGAGTGGATCCGCTATGTTAAGATCTGTGTGAACTTTGCGAATACATATCTTTCCCTTTTCAACTTCATCCCTTATGTAGTTGAATCTCGACTCAATGTGACGGGTCTTTTGGTGAGCACGAGATTCCTTGATTTGAGCAATCGCACCCTCGTTGTCACAAAAGATCTCAAGAGGGTCCTGAATGGAAGGGACTACTCCTAAGTCGTTGATGAATTTCTTCATCCATGCAGCTTCCTGAGCTGCCAATGAGGCGGCAATGTACTCCGACTCTGTAGTGGATAATGCAACAACATCCTGTTTTGAACTCTTCCAAGAGACCGCACCTCCATTTAACGTGAAGACATAACCGGACTGTGATCGAGAATCATCTCGATCAGTTTAGAAACTTGCATCCATGTAACCTTTTACAGCGAGTTCCTCCTCACCAGACCCATATATTAGAAACATATCCTTAGTCCTCCTAAGGTACTTCAATATACTTTTGACAGCAATCCAATGACTGTTGCCTGGGTTATTCTGGTATCTACTTGTCAGGCTAAGAGCGCATGACATATCCGGTCTAGTGCATATCATTGCATACATGATTGACCCAATGGCAGACGCATATGGGACTTTCTTCATTCTCTCCTGTTCATCTTTCGTGGTGGGGCACTGAGATGAATTGAGAAGTGTTCCCTTTTGAATAGGTACCAAACCTTTCTTAGAGTTCTCCATCTTGAACCTTTTCAAGATCTTTTCAATGTATGTACTTTGATTCAAACCTATCAGTTTCTTGGATCTATCCCTGTAGATCCCAATCCTCAAAACGTATTGTGCTTCTCCAAGATCCTTAATGGAGAAGCATTTGCTAAACCAAGTTTTAACACCTTGCATTGCCGGAATATCATTTCCAAATAACAATATAGCTCCCACTAGCTTTCTTGTATACACAAGCTTCATCACCATTTTTAATGAAGCTAAATTTCTTGGCCTCCTCATTAAAACGATGATTCCACATTCTAAATGCTTGTTTCAATCCGTAGATTGACTTCTTTAACTTGCATTCCTTTTTAGGATATTTCGGATCAACAAAACCCTCAGGATGAACCATATAGACATCTTCCTCAAGATGTCCATTTAGGAAAGTGGTCTTGACATCCATCTACCATATTTCATAATCAAAATGAGCAGCAATGGTAAGTAATATCCTAATAGACTTTAGCATTGCCACAGGCGAAAAAGTTTCATCATAGTCAACCCCTTGAGTTTGAGTGAAACCTTTTGCTACAAGTCTAGCTTTATATGTATCCAAGTTTCCATGTATGTCGGTTTTCATTTTGAAAAGCCATTTACAATCAACTAGCCTAGAGCCAGGAGGTTGGGCAACAAGTTCCCAAACTTGGTTGTCATACATGGATTGCATCTCAGCGTTCATGGCTTCCTGCCATTTATCTTTATCAATCCTTGATAAAGCATCTTGGTAGTTTGTTGGTTCATCCAAATCAACCACATAGCAACCATCCATGAGAAACCCATATCTCTTAGGAGGATTACTAATCCTACCAGATCTGCGAACGTCTTGTGTATTTTGATCATCCATTTGATCATTCTCAGCATTTTCATGTTGAGTGCTAGTGTCAACCAATTGTGTATCATCAGCTTGATCTTGAACCTCTTCAAGATCTATCTTCCTTTCACTATTTCCTTCCATTAGGAACTTTGTTTCAAGGAATTCAGCCTTTCGAGCAACAAATACATTTTGCTCGGTTGGATCATAGAAGTAGTATCCCATATCATCCTTGGGATATCCTATGAAGATACACTTCGTGGATCGAGCATTCAACTTATTAGGGACGTAACGCTTAGGATAAGCTTCACATCCCCATACCTTTAAGTATGATAGAGATGGAGGTTTTCCAAACCACATCTCATGAGGAGTTCGTTCCACTTTCTTGGTTGGGGCCATATTTAGAATATGAGCCGCGGAGCACAGACAATAACCCCAGAATGATAGAGGTAACGAGCTTCTAGCCATCATAGATCGAACCATATCCATTAGGGTTTGGTTCCTCCTTTCGGACACACCATTAAGCTGTGGTGTCCCGGGTGGAGTAAGTTGCGAGATAATCCCACAACTTCTAAGATGATCTTGGAAAGCATCGCTTAGGTATTCACCTCCTCTATCGGTACGAAGTACCTTGATTGTCTTATTGAGTTGATTTTGTACTTCGTTTTGATATTCGTTGAATTCTTCAAAAGTTTCGTCCTTATGTCTTCACAAGTAGACATATCAGAAACGACTAAAGTCATCAATGAAAGTAACGAAGTATTTTTCACCTTTCCTAGTCATGGGCTTAAAAGGTCCACATACATCCGAATGTATTAATCCTAATAAGTCTTTAGTCCTTTCATAGGTCCCTTTGAAAGGTGCTTTAGTCATTTTGCCTTGTAAACAAGATTCACATACATCAAACGAGTCTAGTTCATTTGATTTCAAAAGTCCATTCTTTTGAAGTGTATGCATTCGATTCTTGTTTATGTGACCAAGGCGGCAATGCCATAAGTAGGAATCACTCAAATCCCTTTTGAGTTTCTTGGTGTTTGCATGGAACATTGAGCTATTGTATGATGTGTCATCATGAACCAATTCATAAATACCATTCGAAGGCGAAGCCTGGAAACAGAACACATTATCTAAAGAAACATGGATATCATCATTGATGAAATTAAGATTAAAACCATATTGTTTCAAACAGGATACAGAAATAATGTTTCGTGATAAATCGGGTGCATACAAAACATTTTTCAAAGTAAGCTCCAAACCACTTGGAAGCTTTAAAACAAAGTCTCCTTGAGCTTTCACTTGCACCCTTGCTCCATTTCCCATGAAGAGACTTGTTGTTCCCGCATCTTGATCACTTCTTTTGAACCCCTGCAAAGAATTGCAAATGTGAGTTCCACATCCAATGTCTAATAACCATATATTAGAAGAAGTAATACTAAGCTCAATGTATACCATATACACATTACCTGAGGTTTGCCCTGCATCCCTCTTTTCCTTCAACTCCTTTAGGTAGACCGGCAGTTGCGTTTCCAGTGACCCATTTCACCGCAACCAAAACACGGATCTTCCTTGGGGTTAGCCTTTCCGGCAACCTTTTGCTTCTTGTTGTTGATGGTTGGGGTAATCATCTTCCCCTTTCCTTTTCCCATGCCTTGGAAGGTGGGTCCTTTCCTCTTAGCCACCTTCGGCTTAGAAGTGTTATTGTTTTTGGACCCGCCTTCATTGATCGTAAACACGGGTGAAGCCCTTTTACCCATGCTCGCTTCTGCCGTCTTAAGCATGGCGTGTAATTCGCCAATGTTCTTATCCCATCCATTCATGTTGTAATTCATTACAAATGTGTCAATCCTCTTTGACAAGGAATTTAGGATAAGGTCCGTGGCTAATTCATTAAACACGTTGCAATTTAGATGGTTTGCTCGATCAATTAGGCTTTTCATCTTAAGGACATAAGATGAAATGGATTGGGAGTCTTCCATCCGACATGCATGAAGCGCTCGGACCCTTTCAAAGCGCTCGACACGAGCTTGTTGAAGGAACATCTCCTTCAACTGTGTGATCATGTCGTATGCACTATGATGCTTGAAATCCTTTTGGAGTTCGGGTATCATAGTCCCAAGCATTAGGCAAGAAACTTGCAACGAATCGGTGCAATATTTCTCCCAATAAGCCATGCCTTCCGTATCATCCTCGTCCGGTTGATCGGGAATGGGGTCTTCCAACACATACGCCCTATCTTCAAGTTTGAGGACAATTCTTAGATTGCGGAACCAATCCATGAAGTTCGTATGGTTGAGTTTTTCCTTTTCGAGGATTGACCTCAACGATAGGTTGTTAAAGTTGATAGGTGCATTTGGAATGTTGTTTTTGTTATTGGCGGCCATCTACAAAATTTAACAAAGTTGTTTAAGTATTAATTTTAATTTAACAATCAATACCCTTTAAATCCAATTGATATTTATTAAATTTTAGAATCCAACGGTAAACCAAATTTCGGTTAGGTGACCTTTATCCCGTCATTTGATTTAGCTAGGTAGTCATTGCATAACAATTGCAATCCTTTTGCAACTTCTAAGTTATGGGATCATGCAATCCTTTTGCATGGCATATTTATCCCATCAACGCCTATTTGTTTCTCATGCTTCGGTGACCTTAAGTTCATGATTCCCAAATCAAGTCGTCCTACTTGTGTAAACGTGTAAATTTAACATACAAGTGGTTAGGTGACCTTTATCCCACAAGTGTGCGAAATTCACCTTAATCATATTAGTTTGCTCATAACGGTTAGGTGACCTTTATCTCATTATGAGTTCCCTAATATTTTTAAGTGTTGCACAAAAGAATGGCGTTTAACTTGTTTACATTGTTAATAAGGGATTTTAAGTTTTCATTAATTCTAGTTTGAGAAAACAATCATGCCATACACCAACATGCATTTAGTGTATGGTTCATTTGAAATCCATTTTCAAGTCTTGTAATTTTAGCCAATTACTTGATATAAACCATTTTATATATATGATCCTTATCATGTTCTTAATAACCGATTATTAATGTCCCTTTAGCCATTTTTAATTTAACCATTTAAATTGACGTTTTGCATGTCGTTAATAATGTTATAATTTAACCAATTAAATTGCCATTTTCTAGTTGTTGACTTGTGTGATTAACTTGTAGCATACAAACATACAATCCACATAATCATACAAAACAACCACGCATGCAAAATCATATGTTCACAATCAAGCCATTTTGGTGGACATTTGTTTAGCCGAAAACAAATGCCACCGGTAAAGGGGTTATAACACAAAGTAGGAGATTTTAAATCTCCCACTTAATCTTGCATCCAAATGCTTCTTCATGTGTTCTTCAAGTCTTCATCATCTTCATCATTTTACAAAATATATCCTAATACATTTTGTCTAAAAAAAATAAAAATACAACCTAATCTATTTTACATACCAAATATAAAATAAATTACATAATCAAATGAATAATTATTACAAACCAAATTGAATAAATTATTACAAACCAAATGAATGAATAAATCAACCAAACAAACATCTATTCAAACACAAGGTCGTGGCTATGATTGTGAACAACAAATATGACCAAAATGGAACAACCCAAAACCTATTTTGGGTGTCCAACTTTCATGCATGTATATAGGTTACAAAATTCATGGGTTTATAAACCATATAATAAGCATATTCCAAAGACCTCTGCTCTAGATACCATTGTTGGAATTCAATATAACAACATGTTCTTAATGTTAACATAATTACTAAACCAATTTAGTAAGATATAAAGCAAGCGGAAGCACGATTTATTAAGAAAACAAGTGTATATATTTAACCATTTATTTGAATTCCAAGTAGATATCAAGTCTTGATAATATGCTTACAAATATAACAAGTAAAGAAGAGTGTTTATACCTCCTCAAAGATTGTTTGAGGGCTGAATTTTGGACAGCAGAAATGTAGAAGAAGATGATGCAAAATGAGCTTCTAACTTGAAGCCTCGAGCAAGTGATACCCCAAGCAATCAATCACCAACACCCACCTTTGTTTAGTTGGGATTTTAGGACACTAAATACCTTAATTTTGCAAGCAAAAAGTTCCCCTTTTCTGCCCAAACAGTTCGGCCAGGAGGCTGCAAAGAAGCAGAATATTTTTTGTTGTATTTTGTGTTTTTCACACTCTCACTTGAGCACCATTGCATGTACTTAGAGTCTAGCATGTGTATAAAGAGTTGTGCACTCAAAAGCAACAAAATACTTGCAAGAGATGCTCCCTTGGAGACCACAAAATGCAGCCTCCCATGATGGTTATTTTATATAATTTGATTGTTTTATAAAATAATTTATATATAAATCCATGTATGTATTTTGTTACATGTATATTTTATAAAACCATTTATAAAATATAACACATTATAATTATTTACACCTATAAATAATTAAATCCTCATTTTGTAAATTATCCAAATAATTTATCTCAAGTGATTATAATTTAGAAAACCGATTTTCAAAAGTTCAAGTGTCGCGTATTTATTTAACAATCCAACCGTTAAAATAAATACATATAAAGTGTTGGTTAGCTTGTTATTGGGTATGACCCGACTTGGATCATAACATAGTGGCCACGTTAATTTAATATGTCTCTCGGGCATACGAAATACCTTCAGTCTTAGTTCAATAGAAGCATTGGCAGACTTAGGTGCTAGTATAAATTTAATGCCGTATTCACTATACGCTAAACTAGACCTTGGAGAATTGAAACCAACACTAATAAGTATACAACTAGCCGATTGATCAGTAAAATATCCTAGAGGGATAATGGAAAACATGCTAGTTAAAGCTGGTAATTTAGTATTTCCAGTAGATTTTGTTATTCTGGACATGGAAGAAGATTCTCGAGTTCCTCTCATATTAGGAAGACCATTCTTAAATACGGCTAAAGCAATAATAGACGTGTTTGGTAAGAAATTGATCCTAAGTATAGAGGATGAGAGTGTTACCTTTTCTGTGGATAGAGCCATGCAACAACCGCAATCTACAGATGATACATGTTATTATATTCAAACTATAAATTCACATGCAGAATTGTTAGAAGAATTTCTAGAATTACAAGGAACAGGAGAATGTTCTTTAGGAGAAGGAACTGAACAAATTGATGAAGCTGAAATGTTAGCTACACTTATGGCTAATGGATATGAACCAACAACAGAAGAAATTCAAATGCTAAAAGAAGAAGACAGATATCGATATAAATCATCGATAGAAGAACCACCGACATTAGAGTTAAAGCCACTTCCAAACCATTTGGAATATGCTTATTTACATGGTGAATCTGAATTACCTGTAATTATATCGTCTTCTCTTACTGAAAATGATAAATCTCAACTTATTTCTGTGCTAAAAGCTCATAAACCAGCTATTGCATGGAAAATTCATGATATTAAAGGAATAAGTCCTTCGTATTGCACACATAAAATCCTTATGGAAGAAGGTCATAAAACGTATGTGCAACGCCAAAGAAGACTAAATCCTAATATGCAAGATGTTGTTAAGAAAGAAATTATTAAACTGCTTGATGCATGTTTAATTTATCCAATCTCTGATAGTCCATGGGTAAGCCCAGTTCAATGCGTACCTAAGAAGGGTGGCATGACTGTCATCACAAATGAGAAAAATGAACTTATTCCTAGTAGGACTGTAACAGGATGGCGTGTTTGTATTGATTATAGAAAATTAAATGACGCCACCAAAAAAGATCACTTTCCCTTACCTTTTATTGATCAAATGTTGGAAAGATTAGCCGGAAATAGTTACTATTGTTTTCTTGATGGTTTTTTCGGATATTTTCAAATTCCAATAGCACCCGAAGATCAAGAGAAAATCACATTCACGTGCCCTTATGGTACTTTTCCTTATAAACGCATGCCATTTGGACTTTGCAACGCCCCTGCAACCTTTCAAAGGTGCATGATGGAGATTTTTCACGAAATGATAGAAGAATGCATGGAAGTTTTCATGGATGACTTTTCAGTCTTCGGTGATACATTTGAATCATGTCTAGTTAATCTTGAACGAATGCTTATTAGATGCGAGCAATCAAATCTAGTACTTAATTGGGAGAAATGCCATTTCATGGTTAAAGAAGGCATCGTTCTTGGTCATAAAATTTCAAAGGAAGGAATTGAAGTGGATAGAACTAAAGTAGATGTAATTGCTAAACTTCCACATCCCACCAATGTTAGAGGAGTTAGGAGTTTTCTAGGGCACGCCGGTTTTTACCGACGTTTCATAAAAGATTTTTCTAAAATTGCCACTCCTATGAATAAACTCCTACAAAAAGATGCACCATTCATCTTTTCGGATGAATGCATCAAATCTTTTAATATTCTTAAAGAGAAACTCACTAATGCACCGATCATGATAACGCCAAATTTGAATCTACCTTTTGAACTAATGTGCGATGCAAGTGATTTTGTAATGGGAGCCATTTTAGGACAAAGGATTGAAAAACGATTTCAACCTATATATTATGCTAGTAAGATGTTACAAGGAGCACAAATGAATTACACAACTACTGAAAAAGAACTCCTTGCTATTGTCTTTGCTTTTGACAAATTTCGTTCATATCTCTTTCTAGCTAAAATTGTGGTCTATACTGACCATTCTGCTCTTAGATACCTATTTTCAAAACAAGATGCTAAACCACAATTAATCCGTTGGATCTTACTCTTACAAGAGTTCGATATTGAAATCCGAGACAAAAAGGGAGCAGAAAATCTCGCCGCTGATCATCTTTCTCGTCTTGAAAATCCCGAATTAGAAGTTCTAAATGAATCGGTCATACAATACAACTTTCCCGATGAATATCTATTGAAGATAGATTATAATGAAATTCCATGGTTTGCAGATTATGCAAACTACTTAGTATGTGGATTCCTTGAAAAAGGATTATCGTACAAAAAACGAAAGAAATTCTTTAGTGATATAAAACACTATTTCTGGGAAGATCCACATTTGTTTAAAAGTTGTCCCGATGGAATAATACGCCGATGTGTATTCGGAGATGAAGCTAGTCAAATCTTAAACCATTGTCACACATGACCAACATGAAGGCATTATGAGCCTCAACTCACAGCAAGAAAAGTTTAGGATGCTGGATTCTATTGGCCTACAATTTTTAAAGACGCACACCTTCTTTGCAAATCCTGTGATGCTTGTCAAAGGGCAGAAAAAATAAGTCAACGTGATGAAATACCACAAAATGTCATTCGAGTATGTGAAGTATTTGACATTTGGGGTATTGACTTTATGGGTCCATTTCCAAAATCTAATAATAATCTCTACATTCTCGTTGCCGTTGATTATGTATCTAAATGGGCGGAAGCACAAGCTCTCCCGACTAACGATGCACGAGTTGTAGTCAACTTCTTAAAACGTCTTTTTGCAAGGTTCGGAACACCGAAAGCTTTAATAAGTGATCGGGGTACTCATTTCTGTAATAATCAACTTGAGAAAGTTCTTAAAATATATGGAGTAACTCATAAAATCTCCACTGCTTATCATCCACAAACAAGTGGACAAGTTAAAAATACCAACCGAGCTTTAAAACGTATTCTAGAGAAAACCGTAGGATCAAATCTGAAGGAATGGTCCATGAAATTGGAGGATGCACTCTGGACTTTTAGAACAGCCTACAAAACTCCAATTGGAACCACACCTTTTAGACTCGTTTACGGAAAAGCATGTCATCTTCCAGTAGAAATTGAACATAAAGCATTTTGGGCTTTGAAGACATGTAATCTTGATTTACATGAAGCTGGACGTCTATGGTTAAGTCAATTAAACGAATTAGAAGAATTAAGACATGAAGCATACGAAAATTCATTAATCTATAAAGAAAGAACGAAGAAATGGCATGATAAAAGAATCAGAAGTTCAAAAGAATTTAAGGAAGGAGACCGAGTTCTTCTTTTCAATTCACGATTCAAGCTATTTGCTGGAAAATTGAAATCAAGATGGTCTGGACCATTCATAGTCAAAAGAGTTTTCCCATACGGAATAATAGAGTTAATAAATTCAAATGGGATTGAATTTAAAGTTAATGGTCACAGAGTTAAACATTACGTACATGATCCGATGGAAGTTGACAACGAAGTTAATCACAACTTCAACACCACAGCTAACTAAGTGTGGGGAGGTTCGAATCTTTTTAGGGTAATATGTATTTCTGTTAGAGTTAGATATTCTGTTTTCGTGTAGTTCTCGAAAATGGAATCCGAATGGTCTTTCCCTAGCAGACCCTAAAGAACTAGTCTTCTCCCCCCATTCTGAATTTTTATTTTTTTAGGTTTTACGAGATGAAGAATTCCTTTGATCTGAACCATGGTCTAATGCTACACGCTTTGATCGCTAAACGTAATAATGACACACTCTCGAGTGACCTGGTATCAGTAATAAGAGCCAAATTGGACGGAGTAAGAAAAGAACTCAGAAATGATCATAATAAGTTACATTTTGGTAAAGGAAAATCAAAATCCGCAGCGAAAAGAAGAGCACGACACCTTGAAAGATGTCACAAATGCAGAAAATGGTCACATGAAGGAAAATGCTCGACGAATAAGACATATTCTAATACCGAGTTCGTTACTTTATGCAGAGAAGGACCGTTCATATGTTTCGAAGAAAAATCATTGAATGCTCGAGGTTATGCGTATGTAGCTATGGAAAACCAAATAGTCCGACTATCTTATGAGTGGGCTAAAGCAGGTCACTGAGAATTCTATCTCACAGGTAAGTATGTACAGTTTTTATTTTTATTTTATTGCTTTTAACCTTTTGATAATAAACACTAAATTGTTCGCTATAAAGTATTAAATTGATACTCAATAAAATTAGGTTTTGCGACCGAAATTATTGATATCATACAAAAATTTATTACATCACTGCGAAATTTACCGTTTATTCTTAAGGTATAAATATCTTTAATCAATCAACCCAAAATATTTCAAAAAATTCGTCAGGAGTAAAACTAGGTAATATAGCCGAAATTACTTTACCGAAAAGAGGGACGTATATTTTGGATAATATTTGATTGATTAAAGTGGGATAAAAGACCAAAAAGATTTTTAATTTTATTTTTACTTTATTTTATTTTTTTATTTTTTTAAATTAATATTAAATTATTATTATAAACTTTTTAAAATCAATATATTTAAGTTTGTAAATAATTGAAAAATTAATATTTTTAATATAAGTTTGTATGTATAAAAACAAAAATATAATATAAATTTGGTATGAATTTTTAATTTTATGCATTTTAAATTTAAGTTTGGTGTGAATTTAAAAACAAAAATTTACTTTATTTCGTTAAGTTAAAAATATGATTTTTAAAATTCGTCGTGAGTTGAAAACTAGGTCGTTGAACCGAAATTGCTCTACCCAAGGGAGGGACAAGAATTTTTATTATCATTATTTTTAATCTTATTGAATTAAAGTATGCCAAAAACATTTAAAAAACTCAAAAATCTTTACTTTTAAAACTGAGCTTACAAATTTTAAAATTTTGTCGAAGGACGGACTAGGACAACGATCCGAAACGCCCTCATCCTAAAAACAAAATTTTAATTTTTAATATATATGTTTTATTAGTAAAGATTTTATAAAAAAAAAAAATTAATATAGCAGACCCATGCGATCGCATGGGTTTTGAACGGCAATTCCATGCGATCGCATGGACAGAAAAATCTGGCCAGGTACAAAACTCTCAGCGAGTTCTGCTCTGCACCACTCCACACAAACACATACGCGAAAATACCCCAAAACCTCTCAAATTTCATCATTTTTTCACCAAATTTCACCAAATTTCTCGCTACAATCCGCTCTAAACATGAATTTGATAAGGAGTTTATCAAAAAGGGTAACAATTTCACCCCTAAATCTCTTTAAATTTAATTTTTAGTGTTCTTGAGCTATATTTTACCTAATTTAATTTTGTTAATTTCTAGTGTAATTAGTGTTAAATTGTTAGTATATTATGCATGTATAACCTAGATTGATGCTATTTAACATGATTTGAAGTCAAAAACTTCAAAAAAATTAGGAATCTAGGGTTTGTGTTCTTGTGCAATTTGGGACTTTTTGATATAAACAGGTTATGGCCGATTTTTGTCATGAATTATTGCTAAATTAAGTAGTGTAACATGTTTAGGTAGCTAAATGATCCAAACTTTGATCCTAAACATGATTTTTGAGAATTAAAGTACACTTTTTAGGTCCAAAAATCATGAACTTGATTAATTTGATATAATAGCCATTTGAGACTTGTTTAATTCCTAGTAATGACTATTTTGACATGTTATTTGAGTTGAATGCTTATGAACTTTGTAAACATTTTCATATACGCTTATTTGAAAAAGTGTAGAATTGTTAAAATTGTGAAAATGCGTATAAGTTTAATTTTGATTTAACATGTTATTGTAATTATGTTAATTTGTTATTTTGCTAACACTAATGCATATTTGGATGCACAAAATTTGTGTTTAATGTGTTTTGCAGAGATTTACTAATACTGAAACTGGAGGATCATCATCATCATTCAGGCAACCTGCTCCAGAACCTGAACCTGAAATGCTATATGAACCTGATCCGGAGCAACAACAGGAACCACAACAACAACCTGATCAACACGTACCTTATTATGATCCGCTACAATTTGTTGATGCCTTCACAGTATTTCCGATGCATCCACCAGTAGAATACCCAACAATTCCTAAACACACGTTGCATCCTAATCTGAGATTCGATAGAAGCTGGAGGGATTACCCGGCATATCAAAGTAACAAATTCAAACTGCTACCGAAAAAATGTAGAAGTGCCAAGGGTAATCGATTGGGATCCTTTGGAAAGGGTCCAACTAGCTAACTCAGTTAGGGAGCATCTGATCCAAAGGTATGGCAGTTCTTCTTTTACCGATTGGGAACGTCTATTCACCATTCGTAGACCTGTATATAAGGAATGGTGTGTTGAGCTGATGAGTACTATAGCATTAAATGTAGATGTAGATAGATTAGATGATAGAAGTTTTCTTAGATTTATACTTGGCCGTAGGATGTACAGGATATCCATGCTGGACATGGCCAGGGCTTTACAGATATATAATCCTGGTGAATTACTACTACCCGATTGTATGAATTTGATTTATCATGGTAAAAGGGTAGATAGGAATTTTGACGCGAACGCCTTCTGGAGGCGTATCTCAAACTATAATGTTTTTACGCTAGGAGGAAAACACTCCTACTTACATATTAATAAAGCTGAACTTCGTATAATTCATAGATTTCTGGCTAACTCGATTACACAGAGAGGTCACAACAAGGAGAAAATGACCTTACATGATTTATTTTACCTAAAGTGTATTCGAGACCCAAGAAGCTTTGTTAATATCCCCTACTGTGTTAGTTTTTATTTATCAAAAATGGTGGAAGGAATACAGGAAGGGGGATTTTAGGAGGAGGTATTTTTGTTACTCTCATTGGAGAGTATTTGGGTGTAGATAGGGACCAAGGGGGTCCACTTTTGGAATGTAGGGAACAGGTTGAGCCTTTAGGATTGAAGGTCTATCAGGGTGCTAAGGTATTAAAGAGTAGACGCAACCAGCCAGTACCCTATGAAGGTAGTCATCCTCAGGTAGAGAGAGTTTCAGATGAGGAAATGGAGGAAGCGAATGACATTAGGGATGTCATTAGGGAGGCTATGACTGACGTCTACCAACGTATAGATGAGGTAGATATGACAAACGTAGAGAGATTTCGTCGGATGGAGCAGTGGCAAGCCCGGAATGATTACGAGCATTCTAGGCAACGACATCATGATAGATAGGACTATCATCAGCGTCAGATTATGAGCCGGTTGTCACCTCAGGATCACTACGTTCCAACCCGACCCGCTTACTATCCTCCACACCAGCCCGAGATGAGACCACCATATACTCTCTACGACCCTAACCAGGCCTACCAGTACACCTATCACCAACCATGGAACCCGGACGACGACATGAACTGGAACCCCTATCCAGATTGATATAGTTCCAGTTGGTGATTTTTATGATTTTTATCTTTTTATGATATTTATTTATGTTTAAACATATGATATTGTGATATATTAATGTATTGTCTGATATTTTTATTATTTTGTACTAATATTTCATATTTGATTTGAAAGTAGGATTTTAAGTCCCATTTCAAATTACCATGCATGTTTATATTTGTATGTATGTATATTGTCAATTGTACACAACAGGGTAAAACAGCGCATTTTCAAAGACTGACATTAAGTTCAGCAAAAGCTATTGATTTTGACGACAAAATGAAAAACAAATGTGATGTAACAACAAGACGGAATGAACAAATGATGTGCACCATTTACCATTCAACAAACAAACGCCAATATTTTTGGAAACTTTGGTAAAATTTAATCATTTTTCTACGCTAATCACCCTCAATAATTTAAATTGTTACTGATTTCTTGCAAATGAGGGCATTGCAAGATCTTAAGTGTGGGAAGGGGTTAAATTATTTAGGATTTTTAAAATTTTAACTTATACACTTGGTTACCATTAAAAAAATACTAGTAACGCAGTAGTTGTATTAGAATCTAGTGCTCTCTGATAATAAAGAACAGCCCTAGACTTATATACTGACTACCCAATTCTAGTAAAATTTTTCAAAATTTTCAATTAAATGAATTCAAAATCATGTTTATACATATTTATGAACGATAAAACTAGGTGTTAACACGGAAATTATTGTTACCTCAGAAAGGACATAAATTGAGAAACAAACCAAAATGTTAGAATTCATTTAAAATAGAATAGAGGACAATAAAAAGGAAAATAAAAGCCAAGTGTGGGAAAAATTTACCAAGTTATTTAAAAACATATATCACATATTTTTGTACAAATAATTGAAGATACTTTTGTTTTGGACAAAATTAACCGTTTTACCTGGTAAATTGTAAGATATTTGAAAGAAAGATGGATCTACACGATGAATCAATTCCATCATTAAAAGGAAGTAAAGTCTTCTGAAAAAGAAACGCGCTTCTTGATTTAGGTTAGGAAGTTGTCGTCCAGACCAGTTGTAGAGTCTACGAAAATCCTTGAAAAGTTTTCTCAAAAATCAGCTGGAAATTCACGGACCTCAGCATCAAACAGGGTCACCAAGTGGTCAGACTTATCCTAACCATGAGAGGATCTGTCTCGTAAAATCGGGAGGACGCCGTGCAAATTAGCTTGATAAGACTAATGAATCAGACCCCCAGAAAAGGATAATCTCCTTAAAGATTAAAAATCAGCTGTTAAGTCTGATATTACTCAATCCTAGAGATTGACCTTAAAGATTGAGAATTACAAACTCATGGAATTCGATGATATCTAAACTCGAGCTTGAAC
This sequence comes from Rutidosis leptorrhynchoides, assembly GCF_046630445.1. Lineage (NCBI taxonomy): Eukaryota > Viridiplantae > Streptophyta > Magnoliopsida > Asterales > Asteraceae > Rutidosis > Rutidosis leptorrhynchoides. The sequence goes on along the minus strand of NC_092338.1, from coordinate 180,780,487 downwards.
GAGAAAATATTTTGATCAAATTACAAACCGATTTGTTTTCTGAAAACCCATTTTTAATGCGTTCATTACCATTGAACGTAAAATCCTAGGAATTCACCTGGAATTCATTAGGTCACCTGAACCAAATCGGGTGTCAACCGTAAGAACGGTGGTTGCATAGCATGGTCGAAGACAGGACCTTGTGCCAGACCGAAAAACTATAGAGTGAGCTTTACTATTGCTCCTACAAAGGATAGTAATTGCATCCAACACGTTATAGACCATAATTAAAAGCATGTCAGGGGACATTGCCTCAACAGTTGCTTGTTCAACGCTTTCCTTAACAACTGGATGGTAGTTTACCGAAAGGTAATATACAGAGCAAGAATACTGGACATGTTGCTTTCCCAATACAAGGTTAGCAAGTGGGTGACACAAAACCGCAAGTTTTGAGCTAAAATTTTAAAATCTGAAACCCACAAAACCCACAAAAATAATTTGCAAACACCGGTGAAGGGTTATTCCGGAAAACTTATCTAGGGTAAAAGCTATATCGTATTTTCAAAAGATCAAATGTTTTCATAAAGATCCAATTTCCTAAAGGATCTAAAGTTTCATAGTCATGTGGGACTGTAAACCATAACGTTACAATCATTGTTCATACCGCCGTATAGAAATTACTGATGTACAAAGTGTGAAGAATAAAGAAGTGATTCTAGTATGTTTTTATTTCAATACTATATTGCTTGAGGACAAGCAACGCTCAAGTGTGGGAATATTTGATAATGCTAAAAACGAACATATATTTCATAGCATTATCCCTCAAGAAAGACAAGCTTTTAGTTGCAATTGTTCTATTTACAAGTAATATTTGTTTAAATAATAAAAGGTGAAGACAAAAGATAGATTCGACGAATTGAAGACGCAAACGACCAAAAAGCTCAAAAGTACAAAGTACAATCAAAGTGGTTCAAATTATTGATGAGAAACGTCTCAAAATTACAAGAGTACAAGACGCGAAATGCAAAATACAAGATATTAAATTGTACGCAAGGACGTTGTAAATCCGGAACCGGGACCAGAGTCAACTCTCAACGCTCGACGCGACTAAAAATTACGAGTCAACTATGCACATAAATATAATATAATATTTAAATAATTCTTAAAATTATTTATATATTATATATTATATTTAAAACCGTCGGCAAGCTAGGAAACAAGTTCATGTGAGCTGGAAAAAGGGGCCATGCGATCGTATGGCCTGGAAGAGCATTTTCCATGCGATCGCATGGCAATAGGTGGCTGGGCACATGCCTATAAATTCGCGGTTTTGGTTGATCATATATCCATCCTTTCCATCTATCTATCAACGTATATATATTTATATTTATATTATAATTTTAATTTTAATTTTAAATTCTAATAATAAAGGGTATGTTAGCGAATATTGTAAGGGTGTAAGTCGAAATTCTGTCCGTGTAATGCTACGCTATTATTAATCATTGTAAGTTATGTTCAACCTTTTTAAATTAATGTCTCGTAGCTAAGTTATTATTATGCTTATTTAATACCGAAGTAATCGTGATGTTGGGCTAAATATTAAAATTGGGTAATTGGGCTTTGTACCATAATTGGGGTTTGGATAAAAGAACGACACTTGTAGAAATTAGACTATGGGCTATTAATGGGTTTTATATTAACTAAATGATACCTCGTTGATTTAATATATAGACTTATAATTTGACTTATTTATATATAACCACATACGCTTGACTGGGTATGGTGGGCGGGATATCTATAAATACCAATATTGTTCATTTTACCGGACACGAAACTGGATTAATAGTTAATAGACTTGTTGAAACAGGGGTGGATTACATTCAAAGGTAATTGGTATAATTGTTAAAAAAAAAGTAGTAAAACCTTGGACTACACGCAGTCGATAACCTGGTGTATTCATTAAACAAAGTATTAAGACCTTGTTACAATTCGAATCCCCAATTAGTTGGAATATTTGATTTCGGGAATAAGAATAATTTGACGAAGACTTCCGCACTTTATGATTATGACTGATGGACTATTATGGACAAATCCGTATGGACATATCAAATAATCTAGGACAAAGGACAATTAACCCATGGGAATAAACTAAAAACAACACGTTAAACATCATGATTACGGAAGTTTAAATAAGCATAATTCTTTTATTTCATATTTTATCGCACTTTTATTTATCGCAATTTCATTATCGTTATTTACTTTACACTTTAAATTAAGTCTTTTATATATTTAATATTTTACTTTAGGTTTTAACTGCGACTAAAGTTTTAAAATCGACAAACCGGTCATTAAACGGTAAAAACCCCCTTTTTATAATAATAATATTTCTTATATATGTTTGTATTTTTACAATTATAGTTTTTAAAAATATAGCGTTAAGATTCTTTAAAAGATCCCTGTGGAACGAACCGGACTTACTAAAAACTACACTACTGTACGATTAGGTACACTGCCTATAAGTGTTGTAGCAAGGTTTAGGTATATCAACTCTATAAATAAATAAATAACTTGTGTAAAATTGTATCGTATTTAATAGTATTTTCTTGTAAAAATTAATAGTGTTTTATACCCCTCTGCTTTAACATCAATCGTGAGTTTCATTTGCTCTCTTTTTAAATGCTTTTGCAATATATATTTTTAGGACTGAGAATACATGCGATGTTTTTATAACTGTTTTACCAAATAGACACAAGTACTTAAAACTACATTTTATGACTGGATTATTAGACAGAATATCACCCCTTTTAGCTTGGTAACCTAAGAATTAGGGAAACAGACGAGCAGATTCTGTTACCTAATTGATGCGAATCCTAAAGATAGATCTATGGGCACTAACAAGCCCCAATCAGAGAATTTGAACTGCTTTAGTACTTCGACTTTATTTATACAGACGAGAGGATTCTGTTTTGGGGATATTCTATATGCATCTTGTTAAGGTCAGTTACCAGGTGTTCACCATATGAATGATTTTATCTTTATGCAGACGAGAGGAATCTGTTTATAAATGAAAATATTGTGGTCTATTTAAATTATGGAAATGATTGATTATGAGAAACTAATGAACTCACCAACGTTTTGGTTGACACTTTTAAGCATGTTTATTCTTAGGTATGAAAGAAATTTTCCGCTGTGCATTTGCACATTTTAAAAATATTACTTGGAATCATTCATGGCATATTTTAAAAGACGTTGCATTCGATTCGTTGAGTTCAACAAGATTATTATTAAGTCATTTATAGTTTGGATATATTATGAAATGGTATGCATGCCTGTCAACTTTCGATGCAATGAAAGTTTGTCTTTTAAAAACGAATGCAATGTTTGTAAAATGTATCATTTAGAGGTCAAATACCTCGCAATGAAATCAATTATTATGTAATATTTATAATCGATATGAACGGGGCATTTCAGTTGGTATCAGATCGGTGGTCTTAGCGAATCAGGTCTTGTATAAGTGTGTCTAACGAATTGTTATTAAGATACATTAGTGAGTGTGGACTTCGACCTTAGCTGCATGTCAAAAAATTTTGCTTATCACTTCTTGTCGGAAATTACCTGCTTATCATTCTTAAGTCTGGACACGTTTTCCTGCATTTATTGCATAGATAGTGTAAAGAGAAATTCATATCTTAGCATACCTGTTACTGTAAACTTTTTCTAACATCTCCAAAGATTCCTCCGTGATTTATGGAATTTTGGTATTATATATACATATGTAAATTATGTATTGAAGAATACCAATCTAAATTCTATAATCTATTTCATATCAAAAATCATTTCCCTGACAATACAAGATGGATGCTGCAATTCGTTTAAGTTCCTCGGATTCCGATATGGATTTCCACTCAAGCTTCGAAAGCAGTGTGACTGGAATGGATCAACCAATTAGCCATCATCTATTCTGGATGAATTGGGGATGGGTTCGTAGTTTACTTAGTCATTGGAGACAAGAAGAAGGTGATCCCTTCCATCCACCACATTTCCCTCTTGGCGAAGAACCTGAAGCACTTACAGGCGAACCTGTTCAAGACACCATTTTCTCTCTCATTTCCAGAGTATCTCGTCATGATTATATACTATCTTAAATTCTGAATCTTATTCATCCGCTCGTTTGAACCGACAATCAGCATGGTGTAATAGAAGAAGTCAACGAGCTTCGCGCTCGGGTACTGGGTTTGGAAAATATGGTGCAAAGGTTACAAGCACCAGCAGCATCACCGGCATCAACAGTACCACCATTATCAACACCAACAGTACCATTACCATCAACAACAACATCCACATCCTACATCTCGACATCACAATATGTACCTCGAGCATCAACATCATACTCACAGTAGATAGCAAGGATTACCAAGAATAATAAACGATGAAGTAATGATTCATAACTTCATTGGAGAAATATTCTGCGGTGATTATGTAATCTCTAAAGTCTTAGAGATTATCTATCCTAGCCTTAACCATAAATCAGATGAGTGGACCGAAATAATTGAAGGAAGAGTAGAAACCCTGACAAGAAGGGTGCGTGATTTACAAGCTAGACTTGTTATACAAACGCCACCGGTAGTACCACCAGCATCACCATCAGTATCACCAACACAAGCAACACCTGTAGCACCACAAGCTACACCAGCTCCATAACCATCAACGATATCAATACCACAATCATCAGTGGGTATATTGAAATACGAGTTATGGAAGTATTAACTCATTATTTCCAAGGTGTTTATATATTATATAAATTTTGAAACCATAATATATCTGTTCGAACTAAGCTATTATGTATGAATTGAAAAGGAGTAGATACTACTCGGTTAATTCATATAACTAATATGTTATGATGTACATCCTTCGTTAATGAATTAACAATTGTTAACTATAATCTCTGCTTCAACTTAATAGATTCCGTTTCAAAATAAACTAAGTGTATTATTCAATTACATGTTTGATTTTACACTTTTGATATACTCGAAACTGAAATGTCCCGTTCATATTGATTATAAACGTTCCATATTAATTGATTTCGTTGCGAGGTTTTGACCTCTATATGAGACGTTTTTAAAGACTGCATTCGTTTTTAACATAAATCAAAACCTTTATTTTATCGACAAGGTTAAAAGGACACCACCTAGATTATCAGAAATGATAATCTAAAAATATCACACTTACACACTACCAATACATGTTGGTTTACAATATTAATATGTTACAACAAAGTAAATCTCGAATGCAGTTTTAAACAATATTATACAAGCATGCTGACACCATATCTTGTCCATATTTTAGCATGCAACAGCGGAAGCTCTTAATAATCACCTGAGAATAAACATGCTTTAAACGTCAACAAAAATGTTGGTGAGTTATCGGTTTAACCTATATATTTATCAAATCGTAATAATAGACCACAAGATTTCATATTTCAATATACATCCCATACATAGAGATAAAAATCATTCATATGGTGAACACCTGGTAACCGACATTAACAAGATGCATATAAGAATATCCACATCATTCCGGGACTTCCATCGGACATGATATAAAAACTCAAAGTACTAAAGCATCCACTACAACGGATGGGGTTTGTTGAGCCCAATAGATCTATCTTTAGGATTCGCGTCAATTAGTAGACTGGTTTACTAATTCTTAGGTTACCAAGTAAAAGGGGCATATTCGGCTTTGATCATTCAACCATAGAAAGTAGTTTCATGTACTTGTGTCTATTTTGTAAAACATTTATAAAGCTGCATGTATTCTCATCCCAAAAATATTAGATTTTAAAAGTGGGACTATAACTCACTTTCACATATTTTTACTTCGTCTAGAAGTAAGACTTGGCCACTGGTCGATTCACGAACCTATAACAAATATGTACATATATATCAAAGTATGTTCAAAATATATTTACAACATTTTTAATACGTTTTACTATTTTAAGTTTATTAAGTCAGCTGTCCTCGTTAGTAACCTACAACTAGTTGTCCACAGTTAGATGTACAGAAATAAATCGATATATATATTATCTTGAATCAATCTACGACCCAGTGTATACACGTCTCAGGTTAGATCACAACTCAAAGTATATATATTTTTGGAATCAACCTCAACCCTGTATAGCTAACTCCAACATTACTGCATATAGAGTGTCTATGGTTGTTCCAAATAATATATATACATGGGTCGATATAATATGTCAAAACATTTGCATACGTGTCTATGGTATCCCAAGATTACATAATATATTAGAATACATGTATAATACAATAAGTTAGCTAGGATTTGATTAATATAGATTTGTTACCAATTTTCACGTAGATACAACAAGCAAAAATTATCCAATTTTGTTTTACCCATAACTCCTTCGTTTTAAATCCGTTTTGAGTGAATAAAGTTGCTATGGTTTCATAATAAACTTAAGTTTATGGAATCTAAACAGAAAAAGTGTAAGTTTATAGTCAGAATTACAAATTACAAGTCGTTTTTGTAAAGGTAGTCATTTCATTCGAAAGAACGACGTCTAGATGACCATTTTGGAAAACATACTTCCAATTTTAGTTTAACCATGATTTTTGGATATAGTTTCATGTTCATAAGAAAAATTATTTTCCCAGAAGAACAACTTTTAAATCAAAGTTTATCATAATTTTTAATTATCAAACCCAAAACAGCCCGCGGTGTTACTACGACGGCGTATGTCCGGTTTTACGGTGTTTTTCGTGTTTCCAGGTTTTAAATCATTAAGTTAGCAAATCATATAGATATAGAACATGTGTTTAGTTGATTTTAAAATTCAAGTTAGAAGGATTAACTTTTGTTTGCGAACAAGTTTCGAATTAACTAAACTATGTTCTAGTGATTTCAAGTTTAAACCTTCGAATAAGGTAGTTTTATATATATGAATCGAATGATGTTAAGAACATCATTACTACCTCAGATTTTGTGGATAAACCTACTAAAAATGAGAAAAATAGATCTAGCTTCAAAAGATCCTTGGATGGCTTGAAAGTTCTTGAAGCAAAATCATGACACGAAAACAAGTTCAAGTAAGATTATTACTCGAATTAATATAGTTATAGTTATAGAAATTGAATCAAAGCTTAAATATGAATATTACCTTGATTAAGAAAGATAACCTACTGTAAATAACAAAGGTTTCTTGATCTTAGATGATTTCTTGGAATGGATTAGGAAACTTGGAAGTAAACTTGTAAACTTGGAAGTGTTCTTGATGTGTTCTTGAGTAATTATTTTTATGATGATTATAGAAAATAACCAAAGCTTGTATGTAACGACCCGGATTTTTCCAATCGTTTTATACTTATGAGATTAATATTTACATAAATTAAACCTTACCAACATGATAAGAAATCCAAATTGTTGAGACTTGTGTTTTTGAAAAGAGTTTTACACAAGGTTTGACCGTTCAATTTGACCGATGATATCACGAACTATATAACATACGATAATTATACATTTGTGTATATATATGTATTTATATATATTTAACATGATCTAAGGATGGTTTAACATCTCATTGTGTACTAATTACAATGAGTTATAAGTATATTTTGAAACTACTAACTTAAGTTTTCAAAACGATAACTATACGTAACATTCTTTGATATATATACTTATAACCTATAATGCTTATACATGTATCGTATATATAATGTATTTAATCACTTTTTAAGGACTTAAATACATAAAACAATATAATTATATTCACAAAAGATAGCTATTTTTGAATTCTCATTCCGTTTTCTCAAGATTTCTATACGTATATCTAGGGTATATGTACATGTATCATACCCAGCTTCTATATGTATTTACTATTGGTATATACACATTAAATCAACATCCTAATCAACATTATTACTGCCCTAGATATGAGGTAACTAGGATTTGTCAAGTAGCATGAATTATTAGTAAGAAAACAAAATTAGGAATCATTTTCTTTCTTTATAAACTAAAAACGTTTTTATGAATGAACACCATTTCTTCACTCCATTTTCTCATACCTACACCCTCATTTCTCTCTCAAAATACTCCTAACTTCATACTTGATCATCTCCAAGCATTTTCCCCATCATTTAGCTTCAATTACAAGCCTTAAACACCATAAGAAAACTCTTTCAAGAACATATCAAATAACCACCCATTTGAAGAAGTTTACTTCCAACCTTTTGATCTAACTCCACCACTCTTTGATTCCAAGATTTTTTCTTATCTCTTACAGTAACTTTGTCCAAGTAACTTGAGGTAGTAACCTTGTTCATAATCTTGTTCGATTCTTAATTATATAGCTATCTTATTTTATGTTGTAAAATTTTAACAACAAGAACATAGTTTGAATGATTTCAAACTTGTTTGCAAACTAAATAGATCCTTCTAACTTAACTTTTAAAATACTTCAAGACCTGTATTATATCATAATTATATGCTAACTTAACAAGATATAACTTGGTTTTACAAAGAACACCTTAAAAACTGAATCTACGTCGTCGGAGGGCAACCGGGGGCTGTTTTGGGTTGGATAATTAAAAACCATCTTGAACTTTGAATTGGAAGTTCATGTTCTGGAAAAATGATATTTCTTATGAATGTGTTAACACATAAAAATTTCATGGTTTAACTCAAAGTGTAAGTATTTTTAGAAAAATGATCATTAAATGTTGTTTTTATGATGGAAAATGATCACTTTCATAAGTTTTACCAAAGTTTAACCTATAACCTGTGATTTCGAATACAAACTAAGGTATTTTCAGTTCATATTCTTAAAATTTGACTCGATCCAAGGAAGTGGCAAGTTGAACCAACAAAAACGGAGTTGTAATGAAGAAACTACGACTAAAACAAGATTGGGTATCCGAAGCTAGTTTAGCTACGAAAATATTTGGAGATAAAGTAAATTAATCATATCTTTTCTAATTAATATGATATTTTATATATAATTACTTATGATTTGATTTTATATATTTCAGGACCACCCGTAAACAACACAGAAGATTAATCATAAGACCTCATGATTGTACGCAACACGTCATTTGACAACACGGTACTTTATGTACGCAACACATCATTTGACAACATGGTACCATGGGTCGAGATTAATTCTGATCAATAGGAATACGATGGGGTCTTTATTTATTTTATTGAGCAACTAATTGTGGACAACTAACATCGGACTGCTAACTACGGACTAAGAAAATATTAAAAGTATTATAAGTATATATATATATATATATATATATATATATATATATATATATATATATATATATATGTAACGATTACTTGAAAAGAAAATATGTTGATATATTATATATATATGGTTAGGTTCGTGATATCTATCGGAGACCAAGTCGAGTTAAATACCTTCAAGGCAAAAGTGAGTATATAGTCCCACTTTTAAACTCTAAATATTTCGGGATGAGAATACATGCATTTTATGATTTACGTTATGGACACAAGTGATAAAAAAATATATTCTACGTTGAGTTGTACCACTGGCATACTTCCCTGTAGCTTGGTAACTACTATTTACATGTGGTATTGTAAACGCGAATCCTGTTGATAGATCTGTCGGGCCTGACAACCCCAACCGGACTGGACGACCAGTATTCAACGGTTGCACAGTACTTCGTTTCGGTGACTACACTTGGTACAGTGTAGTAAGATTTCATAATAAAGGGAATATGCGACGTTGATTAAATGTTAAGTATGGTTATCAAGTGCTCAACCACTTAGAATATTTTTATTAAAACGTTTATGTATATGAAATCTTGTGGTCTATATTTATAACGCTGCTAGCATTAAACCTATATCTCACCAAATTTATGTTGACGTTTAAAGAATATTTATTCTCAGGTTCCTAGAAGTCTTCCGCTGTTTGAATATATGTTAGAGAAACCATGTGCATGGAGTCATACATGTTTTATTCGAGGAAGCATTGCATTCACAAAATCATCACCGTGTATTTATTTTGACTGCATTGTCAACGGAAGTATTCTTGTAAACTGTTATTTACGGTGATTGTCTATATGTAGAAATCATCATATGTCGAAAACATTGAATTTTAAATATTCATTTATGGTATATCTTTTCAAAAGAATGAAATGTTTATAAAACGTATCATATAGAGGTCAAATGCCTCGCGATGTAATCATATGTTATTGTATTCGTCCCTATGGATTGGGTCGGGTCGGGTCGTTTCATTGTATTTGATGATTTTTTCTAGAAAAATAGTAACTTAGACGTTCATGGAAGAGTGTGTGTGTTTTGAGAGAGAATTGGGAAGAAAATTGGAATTGAAATGGAGTAGGCGGTGAGTGGTGAAGGTGAGTGGGGTTAAAAGGAGTTCTTATTTTTGTTTCCTTGCTCATAAGTCATGCTAGTTGTCTAATTGTTGGTTCCACATGTTTGTTGACTATCTAGGGCTGCTAAGAGGTGAATTATTATGTGTATATACTAATAGTATATACGTCTAGGAGCTGGGTATTGTACGAGTACGAATACGGTTGCATACGAGTAGAATTGTTGATGAAAATGAATGAGAATGCAATTGTAAGTATTTTTGTTAAGTAGAAGTACTTTGATATGTGTCTTGAAGTCTTTCAAAAGTGTACTAATACATCTAAATACACTACATGTATATACATATTAACTGAGTCGTTAAGTCATTGTTAGTCGTTACATGTAAGTGTTGTTTTGAAACTTTTAAGTTAACGATCTCATTTAATGTTGTTAACCCATTGTTTATTATATCTAATGAGATGTTAAATTATTACATTATCATGATATTATGATGTATGAATATATCTTAATATGATATATATACATTAAAATGTCGTTACAACGATAATCGTTACATATATGTCTCGTTTCAAAATTCTTAAGTTAGTAGTCTTGTTTTACATATGTAGTTTATTTTTAACATACTTAATGATATGTTTAATTATCATTTTATCATGTTAAACATAGTGTATCAATATCTTAATATGATTCATATATATTTAGTAAGACGTTGTTATAACGATAATCGTTATATATATCGTTTCGAGTTTCTTAACTCAATAAACTCATCTTTATGTATATCACTCATTGTAAATATACTTAGTGAGATACTTACTTATCAAAATCTCATGTTAACTATATATATATATATATATATATATATATATATATATATATATATATATATATATATATATATATATATATATATATATATATATATATATATATATATATATATATCATGTAGTTTTTACAAATTTTTTTACGTTCGTGAATCGCCGGTCAACTTGGGTGGTCAATTGTCTACATGAAACTCATTTCAATTAATCAAGTCTTAATAAGTTTGATTGCTTAACATGTTGGAAACATTTAATCATACAAATATAGTTTTCAATTAATATATAATCATGGAAAAGTTCGGGTCACTACAGTACCTACCCGTTAAATAAATTTCGTCCCGAAATTTTAAGCTGTTGAAGGTGTTGACGCATCTTCTGGAAATAGGTGAGGGTATTTCAGCTTCATCTGATCTTCACGCTCCCAGGTGAATTCAGGTCCTCTACAAGCATTCCATCGATCCTTAACAATTGGTATCTTGTTTTGCTTAGGTCTTTTAACCTCACGATCCATTATTTCGACGGGTTCTTCATTGAATTGTAGTTTTTCATTAACTACAATCTCATCTAATGGAATGGTGAGATATTCTTTAGCAAAAAATTCTTCAAATTCGAGACATGAAAAGTATTATGTACCACCGCGAGTTGTTGATGTAACTCAAGTCGGTAATGTACTGGTCCGACACGATCAATAATCTTGAATGGTCCAATATACCTTGGATTTAATTTCCGTTGTTTACCAAATTGAACAACATCTTTCCAAGGTGCAACTTCAAGCATGACCATCTCTCCAATTTCAAATTCTATATCTTTTCTTTTAATGTCAGCGTAGCTCTTTTGTCGACTTTGGGCGGTTTTCAACCGTTGTTGAATTTGGATGATCTTCTCGGTAGTTTCTTGTATTATCTCCGGACCCGTAATCTATCTATCCCCCACATCACTCCAACAAATCAGAGACCTGCACTTTCTACCATAAAGTGCTTCAAACGGTGCCATCTCAATGCTTGAATGGTAACTGTTGTTGTAGGAAAATTCTGCTAACGGAAGGTGTCGATCCCAACTGTTTCCGAAATCAATAACACATGCTCGTAGCATGTCTTCAAGCATTTGTATCGTCCTTTCGCTCTGCCCATTAGTTTGTGGATGATAAGCAGTACTCATGTCTAGACGAGTTCCTAATGCTTGCTGTAATGTCTGCCAGATTCTTGAAATAAATCTGCCATCCCTATCAGAGATAATAGAGATTGGTATTCCATGTCCGGAGATGACTTCCTTCAAATACAGTCATGCTAACTTCTCCATCTTGTCATCTTCTCTTATTGGTAGGAAGTGTGCTGATTTGGTGAGACGATCAACTATTACCCAAATAGTATCAAAACCACTTGCAGTCCTTGGCAATTTAGTGATGAAATCCATGGTAATGTTTTCCCATTTCCATTCCGGGATTTCGGGTTGTTGAAGAAGACCTGATGGTTTCTGATGCTCCGCTTTGACCTTAGAATACGTCAAACATTCTCCTACGTATTTAGCAACATCGACTTTCATACCCGGCCACCAAAAATGTTTCTTGAGATCCTTGTACATCTTCCCCATTCCAGGATGTATTGAGTATCTGGTTTTATGAGCTTCTCTAAGTACCACTTCTCTCATATTTCCAAATTTTGGTACCAAAATTCTTTCAGCCCTATACCGGGTTCCGTCTTCCCGAATATTAAGATGCTTCTCCGATCCTTTGGGTATTTCATCCTTTAAATTTCCCTTTTTTTAAAACTTCATGTTGCGCCTCCTTTATTTGAGTAGTAAGGTTAGTCCGAATAATTATATTCATAGCTTTTACTCGTATAGGTTCTCTGTCTTTTCTACTCAAAGCGTCGGCTACCACATTCGCCTTCCCCGGGTGGTAACGAATCTCAAAGTCGTAATCATTCAACAATTCAATCCACCTACGCTGCTTCATGTTCAGTTGTTTCTGATTAAATATGTGTTGGAGACTTTTGTGTTCGGTATATATAATAGTTTTGACCCCATATAAGTAGTGCCTCCAAGTCTTTAATGCAAAAACAACAGCGCCCAATTCCAAATCGTGAGTCGTATAATTTTGGTCGTGAATCTTCAATTGTCTGGACGCATAAGCAATTACCTTCATTCGTTGCATTAATACACAACCGAGGCCTTCCTTCGAGGCATAACAATATATCACAAAATCATCATTCCCTTCAGGCAATGACAATATAGGTGCCGTAGTTAACTTTTTCTTCAACAATTGAAACGCTTTCTCCTGCTCATCCTTCCATTCAAATTTCTTCCCTTTATGCGTTAATGCAGTCAAGGGTTTTGCTATTTTGGAAAAATCTTGGATGAACCTTATGTAGTAACCAGCCAGTCCTAAAAATTGGCGTATATTTTTCGGGGTTTCCCACTTTTCAACGATTTCAATCTTTGCCGGATCCACTTGAATACCTTCTTTATTCACTATGTGACCGAGGAATTGAACTTCTTCGAACCAAAATGCACACTTTGAAAACTTAGCGTACAGTTTTTCTTTCCTCAACAACTCTAGCACTTTTCTCAAATGTTCTTCGTGCTCTTGATCATTCTTTGAGTAAATAAGTATGTCATCGATGAAAACAATGACAAACTTGTCAAGGTATGGTCCACACACTCGGTTCATGAGGTCCATGAACACACTCGGTTCATGAGGTCCATGAACACAACTTGTAATGACCATAACGCGTCCTAAAAGCAGTCTTTGGAATATCATCCTCCTTCACCCGCATTTGATGATACCTAGAACATAAATCAATCTTCGAATAAACCAACGAGCCTTGTAGTTGATCAAATAAGTCGTCGATTCTCGGTAGTGGGTAGCGGTTCTTGGTGGTAAGTTTTTTCAACTCTCGGTAGTCGATACACAACCTAAATGTACCATCCTTCTTCTTAACAAACAAAACAGGAGCTCCCCACGGTGATGTGCTTGGTCGAATGAAACCATGCTATAAAAGTTCTTGTAATTGGTTCTGAAGTTCCTTCATTTCGCTGGGTGCGAGTCTGTATGTGGCACGAGCTATTGGTGCAGCTCCTGATACAAGGTCTATTTGAAATTCAACTGATCGATGTGGGGGTAATCCCGATAATTCTTTCGGAAATACATCGGGAAATTCTTTTGCGACGGGAACATCACTGATGTTCTTTTCTTCAGGTTTAACTTCCTCAATGTGTGCTAGAATGACGTAACAACCTTTTCTTATTAGTTTTGAGCCTTCAAACTACTAATAAGATTTAATTTCGCGTTGTTCTTTTCTCCGTACACCATTAAAGGTTTTCCTTTTTCACGCATAATGCGAATCGCATTTTTGTAACAAACTACCTCTGCTCTCACCTTTTTCAACCAGTCCATGCCAATTATTACATCAAAACTCCCTAACTCGACTGGTATTAAATCAATTTTAAACGTTTCATCCCCCAGTTTAATTTCTCTATCCCGACATATATTATCTGCTGAAATTAATTTACCGTTTGATAATTCGAGTAAAAATTTACTATCCAAAGGCGTCAATGGGCAACTTAATTTTGCACAAAAATCTCTACTCATATAGCTTCTATCTGCACCCGAATCAAATAAAACATAAGCATATTTATCGTCAATAAGAAACGTACCCGTAACAAGCTCCGGGTCTTCATGTGCTTCTGTCGTATTAATATTGACAACTCTTCCGTGGCCCAGCCTATTAGTATTCCCCTGATTCGGGCAATTTCTACTAAAGTGGCCCGATTTTCCACATCCAAAACAAACTATGACGGTGTTATTTGTTCCGACATTATTTGTTCTTTTAGTTCTGTTATGCATTGGTCCGTAGATCTCGCACTTCTTCGCGCTATGACCATTTCTTTTACATTTGTTATAAAATGTCGTGCAGAACCCCTGGTGATGCTCTTCACATTTTTGGCATGGCTGTTTTAGATTTTTATTTCCATTGTTGTTATTGAGATTGTTGTTGGGATTGTTATTGTTGATGTTGTTGTTGTTGTTGTTATTCTTGTTATTGTTGTTGGGACGGTTATTATAGTTGTTGTTGGGACACTTATTGAAGTTGTTGTTGCAATTGATGTTGCGGTTGTTGGGATAGTTATTGCGATTGTGGTTATGATTGTTGTGGTTATATTGGTGAATCTTGTTATTGGTTTCTTCCCACTTTCTCTTGATTTGTTTCATGTTAGCTTCTTCGTTCGCCTGCTCTTTAATCCTTCTTTCGATCTGGTTCACTAATTTGTGAGCCATTCGACTTGCCTTTTGTATGGAGGCGGGCTCGTGTGAACTCACATCTTCTTGAATCCTTTCCGGTAATCCTTTTATAAATGCTTCGAACTTCTCTTCTTCGTCTTCGAACATTCTGGGCCACAATAGGCACAATTCTGTGAATCGTCATTCGTACGTGGTGATATTGAAACCTTGCGTTCGTAATCCTCTAAGCTCTACCATGAGATTATTGACCTCGTTTCTGGGACGATACTGCTCGTTCATCAATTGCTTGAATGCTGACCACGGTAGTGCGTAAGCAGCATCTTATCACACCTGCTCGAGATAGGTGTTCCACCATGTTAATGCAGTACATGTGAAGGTATGCGTAGTGTACTTTACTTTGTCCTCTTCAGTACACTTACTTATGGTAAACACCGATTCGACTTTCTCGGTCCACCGTTTCAATCCAATTGGTCCTTCGGTTCCATCAAATTCCAAAAGTTTGTAGGCAGTGAATTCTTTGTAGGAGCATCCTACACGATTTCTTGTGAAATTAGTTCCACTGCTAGATCCAGAGTTATTGTTATTATTTTGCATTGCGGCCTGTACTGCGGCTATGTTCGCAGCAAGGAAAACACGAAAGTCTTCCTCACTCATGTTCAAGTTCTGACGAGTCGTCGGTGTCATTTCCTTTAAAAATAGCCAAAAGAATTGAGTTAATCATATAGAATTTTAAGAGTAGTCAATAGTATTTCGTAGCATAGTATGAACTCATTTATAAAAGCTTTTTCTTCATATTAGCGTTTTATAATTTTAATTTTGGTAGTACCTACCCATTAAGTTCATACTTAGTAGCTATTATACAATTCAACTACTACGATTCTATATGAAAAACTTATTACAATAACATTTCGCGTTCAAACATTATACAATATATTACAAACTTACAATACCGCTACTATACATATAGGATGAAATATAGCACATAATAACATTGCTACTCGGCAGCTATAAAGGCAATTCTAGTTAATATGCAAGTCGTTCAGCTAAAGAAATAAAGACACTTAATTCATAAGTCCAGAAACAAGTCATGCATTCTGGTTTTACTAAGACGACTTTCCATCCTTGGTCTTGTTGAAAGTAACTGTTATGACCATTGGCTAGGCAGCATGTTGTAATGTCGTTAAAAGGACGAGGGTTTCGTAATGTCCAACAACCCCGTAACAATCTAAAAACCTTGTTTCTCACCCCAACTACTGAGTCCGTCACTTGTGGGAATGTTTTATTTAACAATTGTAATCCGATGTTCTTCTTCTCACGTTGGTAAGAAGAGAACATAACTAACCCGTAAGCATAACATGCTTCTTTATGTTGCATGTTAGAAGCTCTTTCTAACTCACGAAATCCTATGTTGGGATATGTTGAGTCAAAATAGGTTCTTAACCCGTAGCGTAAAATTGCATTTGGGTTCCCCGCATTTAATGCTTTAAAGAAAACACGGAATAACTTACGGTCTCCCCAATGTGATATACCCCACCTATCAAAGGAAAGCCTTTTATAAACTAAGGCATTTCTGGAAAGTCTTTCAAATGTTTGACAAGTTAATTTCGCCAAAACTAATTGCGCTGATGAATTCTGACCGACTCTAGACAAGATTTCATTAATCATATCCTCTGGTAGGTCTTCTAAAATATTCGGTTGTCTACCCTTAACGTCCATTTTGTGTTTTTTATACCGTAAAATAGACAAGGATTAGATTCGTAAAAGATAATTAACAAACAATACAAGCAATTTTTACATAGAATATAAAAGTACCAGCACACTACAATATATATAATACACAACATGATTATAACCCTCTAATCTAAATCATTGGTTTCTTCTTCTTCGGACTTGGTTCGGTTTCCTAATTTTCTAGGGATATATGGTGTTCCTCTAATACGAGCCATCGTTTTCCACAATGGTTTAGAAAAACTTGGTGGTTTAGAGGTTCCCGGGTTATTGTTACAATTTAGGAAATACGGAGGTTGCCGATACATATAAAGCTCATCGGGGTTGGAATCAAGTTTCTCTATTTTTACACTTTTTCCCTTATTATTTTCTTTTGCTTTATTAAATTGGGTCGAGGTAATTTCTATAACATCATCGGAATCCTCATCGGGATCCGATTCATCGAAAAATTGGTAATCTTCCCAATATTTTGCTTCCTCGGCGGAAACACCATTGACCATTTTTAACTTTGGTCCATTGGTTGAGGATTTTCTTTATTTAATCGATTTATTGTAGGTATCAATATTTCTTCTTCCAGAACCTCTTCTTCTTCCGATTCTTCCTCTTCCGGTTCCTCTTCTTCCGGTTCCTCCTCTTCCGGTTCCTCCTCTTCCAATTCTTCTTCGAGAAATTACGAATCTTCCCAAAATATATTCGACTCTTCATTATTAATAGGTGAGTCGATGGGATTTGTACTAGTGGTAGACATCTATCACACAATATCTGTGATGACCCGGAAATTTTTGACCAAATTTAAACTTTAATCTTTGTATGTTTCTTACACGATAAGCAAAATCTATAATGTTGAGTCCCGAAAGTTTTAAAATCTATATTCATGTAATCAATTACCCTTTGACCATGCCTGACGATTCACGAACAATTGTTGTAAATAAATATATATGTGTAAATATAAATCATAGTATATATAATAATTTGAGATAATAAAATACAATTTAATCATTGAATTGAATATTTAAAGTAATACATAAAATAATTAAGTTGCTATTAAAATGAACATATACATATATAAATACATATATAGATGTATATATATTTATATAAATACATGTAATATTTATATAATTATAGAAAATACGAATACTGCTTCCAATCTTAATCAACTATTTTACAAATTGTTTTATAATCACAAAACCAGTATGAATCTGTATCTATTAGTCATACTACCAAACGAATTCAGTTTTAAACGATTGTTTTTATCTAAAAATTTCCTTCTGACAGAATTTATAGTTGTCGAGCAAATCAATTATCAACAGACGCTAATTTAACCACATTAGCTGTAAATATGCCTGTGATCAATTATATGATACTCTACGAATGCAATTCGATTCACATCAGCAAAAATCAAATGTAATTTGAAGAACACAACACTTTACTTCACCACCATTCAAAATTACTCATAACACCTCGATCATTTTCTTTGTTAAATTGTTGCACTCTTTCTGTTTCTTTTCTTATTCGCCAACCTCATCACCACCTTGACGTCACCCATTTAACCACCTCTTGTTCGTTTAGCCTCCACTTCAAATGTAACCCAAATAACCACCCTCTTCACCTCTTTTCTTCGTGAACCCAAGACCCATCACTACTAGATCACCACCATATAATTATTCATCATTCATTCTATTATGGTTTACTATTATGATCAATCTAGTAACAACCATACAAACTTTCAACATCATTAAATAAAATGGCTACAATAGATGCGGTATAATCACCATGGAATCACCAAGAATCACCTACACCACCATCATAGTTACTGTTGGATTTCTTGTTCTGGTCAGACCCAAAACCAGAAAGAAACAACCTGCAAACTATTCCTATGTACTTACGATTAACTGCAGCTGTTCGGAACTGTTTCTATCACCATGAAACAGAAAGAACGACACTGTAAATGGAAGATTGATGACAAATAAAATGATAGGAGCTGTAAAGGTATGATATATGATAACGTGATATTATTATTTTGAGGTATGAAGTTGAGATGAGATTTAACGAATAAATGTTACATATATTGTCTTTTCTGTTTCCTTTTTACTCGAACCCCACACCCCACCTTATAACCCACTTGCAAGACTCCTTTTCTTGGATTCTAAAATCCTACTTGGAAAGAAACCAAAACCTTTCTTAATAATAATGGACGTACTCCTGGTGGGGTCTGATTTTTTAAAGAATCGTAAATGAATTTAGTGGAGGAACTAGTTGAGTCTAGCTGTTTTTTTTTTATTCGGATAAATATCCCATCATTTAAGATATGTGATACAAGTTGAATCGTTCTATATTCTCATTTGATGAGAATGTGGATATTTTTTTTTCTTTTACCGAATACACAGCAGCCTATATTCTATTTAAGTTAACATGGGTCAAATGATGGTGATTGGGCCGAGATCATTACATGTTCTGATGGGCCGATAATAATTAAATTTGGGTTTGGGCCATTCATGTTTTAAAAATAACTGCAATAGTGTTGGGTAAGAGGTTAATATGATAACCATAGTCGACTGGTACATCATACATGATGGCGAAGATGTTGATGATTGATAAAAATGGTGTTATACGCGGTTAAATGATAATTGGAGTATAAACAATAATGATGATAGTTATGTTAAACGCTAGATAAGTTAGTGATGATGATGTTTATGGCTCAAGAATAATGATGATTAAGTATTAATGATGTATACGTCAATGATGATAATGATATTCATGATGCATGATGATGATCATGAAATTAGTTTGATGATGATTAACAATGGATACATGGTTTATTGAATAATGATGAGATTTATGATGAATGATGTATGATGATGAAGGAGAAATAGAAATATACAATATAGATACATAAAGTGGTGGTATTTCACAGAAAGTAGAGTTGGATGAATTAGTTTAGGTGTTATCGGGTTAGC
The DNA here is from genome assembly GCF_046630445.1 of Rutidosis leptorrhynchoides. Lineage (NCBI taxonomy): Eukaryota > Viridiplantae > Streptophyta > Magnoliopsida > Asterales > Asteraceae > Rutidosis > Rutidosis leptorrhynchoides. Next base: position 180,760,385 of record NC_092338.1, on the reverse strand, counting down.
GGGACGTCGCGAGTTCAAACCCAGACTTGGGCATATATTTTAAGGGCTAAGGAAATTATGGGTTATAGCTATGGAGATTATGGGTATGGTTCGGGGGTTTTGCTCGTGAGTTAACCTAGTGTTTATCATCTCCGTTGCGTCTACATACTTTCCTGCAATATTGAATCTCAATATTGATACGTGAGCACTTATAACTTAACTTTTATATATTATTAGTGTATCCCTGACTAGTGCTCGAGTATTTAGGATTATGCATGTTTGTATGATCATTATTGTCGTTAAATACTTTATGATAGATTATGAATTAATTACATATGCGATTGAGATAAGGTATATGATATGCATGTCGTTGGAAAGCTGGCAAAAAACTATAAACTTTTCATTTAGATATCGAATGAATTCGATGAACGGATTAGAAGTTATTGTCAATTTAATTTTTCTATTATTATAAAAAATGATTATTATTATCGTCGTTCTAGTTTTTATCTAATTATTATTATTATTATTATTATTATTATTATTATTATTATTATTATTATTATTATTATTATTATTATTATTATTATTATTATTATTATTATTATGATTATCATTATCAATAAAAAGTATTATCATTAAAATTGTTATTTCTATTATTATTACTATCGTTATTATCGTTAAAGTTATAATTAGTAGTATTATTATTATTATAATTATTATTATTATTATTATTATTATTATTATTATTATTATTATCATTAAAATAGTTATCAATATTATCATTATCATAATATTTATTATTATTAGTATTATTATAATTGAAAATAATATTAGTAACACTTAATTATTATGATTACTATTAATATCATTTAAAATGAACGCGACATAAAAGATGATTAAAAGCTATTAAACAAATTGATTAGGGAATAATGAGTATGAGTATCATGATAAAATTTAAAGATATAGATTTAGATAAAATTAACATTTTTCATTATTTTTATGAATATTATTATTAAAAGTATTATTATTAAAAATATCATCTTTACAAAAATTATTAATTCTAAAAGGAATATCATTGTTAATATAAAATTTCATTATTAATAAGAATTATCATATTGTTATAATACAATTTTCGTAAATATAAATATTGTTATTATTTTTAGTAGAATAATAATTATTATTAATACAAAATAATACAACTTTTACTTATAATTATTATCAATGTTATTCATTCAAATAAAAATGTAATACAAATAATATAATTACCTTAATAAAACCTATCATAATATTTTTAAGATATTCAAGGAACTTTACAAATTTTATTATCTAAGATATATAAAAGTATATTTTTATATAAAGTTTTATTTATTAAATAAATGAATTATATTATTTACTCTAATAAATATTTTAAAAATATTTAAAAATATAAAACGACGATATTTAAACTATATAATAATCATGTATAAAATTTTGGAAATCATTTTGAGTCAAATTGACTTTTGTTGACTTTTGCATATTAGTCTCGAGCATTAGGATTGTGATACACTATGAATTGACTTAATTGTTAGACAAATATTGATCAACATATAAATATATATAATTAATATAGGTTCGTGAATCCAAGGCCAACCTTACACTTGTTCAATGATGTTATATGTATTTTTACTACGAAATACAGTATGGTGAGTTTCATTTGCCTTTTTCCCCTTTACATTTTTGGGCTGAGAATACATGCTCAACTTTTATGAATATTTTACGAAATAGACACAAGAAATTAAAATCTACATTATATGGGTGAATGATCGAAGCCGAATATGCCCCTTTTGCTTGGTAACCTAAGAATTAGTAAACCGGTCTACTAATTGACGAGAATCCAAAAGATAGATCTATGGGCCCGACGAACCCCATCCGTTGGAGCGGATGCTTTAGTACTTCGATGTTGTTTTATATCATGTCCGATGGATTTCCCGGAATGATAGGGGATATTCTAGATGCGTTAAGTTAATGTCGGTTACCAGGTGTTTACCCTATAATTGAACCTTAATGCATGCATGCAGATGATGAGAAATGGAAAAATATGAAATCTTGTGGTCTATTAAAATGATAGAAACAAATGATTATGATAAACTAATGAACTCACCAACCTTTTGGTTGACACTTTAAAGCATGTTTATTGTCAGGTATGAAAGGAATCTTTCGCTGTGCATTTGCTCACTTTAAAGACATTACTTGGAGTCATTCATGGCATATAGAGTGGAGTACCTCGCAATGGGGCCATATGTTGAAGACTTCGTCCAGATGGATTAGGACGGGTCTCTACAGGTGGTATCAGAGCGGTGGTCGTAGCGAACCAGGTCTTGCATTAGTGTGTCTAACTAGTAGTTGTTAGGATGCATTAATGGGTCTGGACTTCGGCCTAGTAGTTGTTAGGATATATTAATAAGTCTGGACTTGAACCTGGTCAGCATGTCAAAAGTTTTGCTTATCATTTCTTGTCGAAAATTACCTGCTTATCATTCTTAGTCTAGACACATCTTACTGCATTGATTGCATGAATAGTGTATAGACAAAAATTCATATCTTAGCGTATCTGCTAATTCATATCTTAGCGTATCTGCTACTGTAGACTTTATCTGACACGTTTCCTTAAATCCCTTCGTAATCTACGGGATCTTCTGTACTATGTATAGGTATTCTATGTAATTAGAATACCATCCGATATCCGAAAATCATTTCGTATCAAAAAATCCTTTATTCAATCGTATACAAATGGAACTCACAACAAGTTCAAGTCCATCGGATTCTGATATGGAGTCCCACTCAAGCTCCGAAGGCAGCATCACCGGAATGAATTAACCAATCAGCCATCATCAATTCTGGATGAATTAGGAATGGGTTCGTAGTCTACTTAACCGATGGAGACGAGAAGAAGGCGATCCTTTCCACCAACCGAATTCACCTCTTGACGAAGAACCAGAAGCACTTACCGGCGAACCTGTTCGTAATACCATCTTCTCTCTCATTAATAGAGTAGCTAGACACGATTAGATTCTACCCACAATTCTAAACCTTATTCATCCGCTCGTTCCGACCGACAGTCATCCCGGAATAATGGAAGAAGTCAACGAGCTTTGCGCTCGAGTAATCAATTTGGAAAACGTGGTGCAAAACCTACCATCTTCATCAACAGCACCGAAAACAACAGTACCACCAATAGCAACATCCGCATCCCACACCTCAACATCACAATCTGTCCTACGAGCATCAATATCATACGCACCATAGATACCAAGGAGTACCAACAACAATGAACGATGAAGTATTGATCCATAACTTCATTAATATTCTGCGAAGAATATGTGGTTCCTAATAGTTTTAGAGATTACTTATTCTAGCTCAAACCTAAAATCAAATGAGTCTAATATTATTATGACTCATTAAATCCATAATTACATCTGAAGAAAATATATATGTATATATATTTTCATAAAGATTGTGATTAAAAATTATTTCATACAAACTGTTAATGATGAAAATATTTTAACGGGTAGGTAATACCCGAGGAATATTTAAGATTTCACATTAATAAGTTACGTTGTACATTCTTCAAATCTGATTCAACAGTCATTTCCTATCCTACTTACATCCACAGATATATGAATCCGTTCACCACAGAATAACCATTTCCATTCAAATTTCATATTTGTATTTTAACCTATCAGAATCCAACAAGTGGTATAATGAAGAAAACATTTGACGGAATAAAATTTGTTAGAAACAAACAAATTAACTATGTGAAATTTTGTTAAGAATCCATGCTAACTGTTCCTAGCTAACTGTGGACTAATCAACTGAGGACTACCAACAGTGAACAATTAAAATGAATTAAAATATTAATTATAACATATGAAACTAAACAATTCTTCAAGTTTGCCACTTAATTTTCATCTTAAACCTCATTTGTATCTTGACGATTACAATCTGCGTTCAAACCTTTCGTGATTCTAGAAAACACCTCAATCGGGAGGATAAATCAACCACACTTCATCTACGAAAGAAAAGATTTACGCATATAGTTATGCACCTGAAAAATTCTCGGAACCTGTATAAATGTTTAACACGTATCTGTGCTCGCTTCTTTGACATTGTTATTTCCGAAAATAACAACGCAATTTCTTTTCAAATTAGCCAATTTTGTGACAGCTCCAGTAAATCAACTTCAAGTTATTTATTCAAATAAACCCTATTATAAAGATTACCCCTTCATCATCATTACCGGGGGACCGTTTATATTCCACCACATTAGCATTAAACTTACCAGAAACTTCACTACTCATTGACTTAAGTCTCTCCGAAGAATCATTATATTTGTTCATTAAAACTCTATCATATACTTATCCACATCTTATAACGAGAGTTGTCATATCAATTACCGAGAATTAGCAATCAGTATTTCCAATCTCGCAGCATTTCTACATCGACAGTTATAAGTATACATATAACATTTATCTCTTAGAATCATGATCTTACACTCTGAAATTTTGAAAAGCACCTAGTCTACAAATCAATACTCCAAATTCCGAAGAAGAAAAACTGAATACAGCAGAAAAAACTGTACAAGCTGAATACAGCAGCAAAAACTATACACGACCTTAACCGTCGAAGGTATAAAGATAAAGAATAGTATATTGGCAAAGCTCAGAAAAGTAGGAACTGGAAACCGGATTGAGCAAACCATGGAGGAGACTATGAACAAATTACAAGGACTAAACTTGTACATAAAGAATCCAGATGATTCTGTTTCTGATGAAATCTTTAGCGAATACCTTACTCTATAACCACTCTAAATCATCGTGAATGAATTTCTTCTTTTCAATTTGATTCTGAAATCCAAAGATATCATCGTACCTTTCTTTATTAATATCCTCAATATTTCTGAAGATAACTTCATAAATATTCTCGTTCGATATTAATTATCTCTCTACGCTAACCATATTATATCATAAAAGGAAACTGTTTTAGTTTCTATATTCTGAAAAATTCAAATTTAAAACATGAATGTTATTGAAGTAATGTTGGGAACTGAAGCATGAGTTAGTATAATATAATGACACTTGATCAACGTGATTATATTACAGTAAGTCATGCTGAGTTTCTAATGGAACGTGATGATTCACATAACATACTGTCATCATGTGTCATTTACACAACTCTTGCATTCTACTCAATCTCTAAATATATTAAGAACATATCTTCTTAATAGTTCTATCTTTCCGGATATTCTGATAATTTACCAAATCAAGATCGTGCTATTACGATTTCCTTCTTAGAACATTAACTATGTTCATTTCAAAAATCCATACCTATGAATTCCGGACCATTATTCGCTTGACTTGTAGTCGGGAAGAGGAGACAAAAGTATGGAACCCTTGAATATAAAAGAAAATATAAAGCTCAACAGCAACACATAAATTACAAACCGTGCATATCAATACGTATTGCCACGCAAAGGCAAGGGAAAATTAATAACACTATAACCCCAAGATAATAGTAGAAGTAAATAAAATCCTCCTGTGGTAGATGAAAGAGAAGAATGATAGATATGAAGGTTAGAAGTATATCAAGGATCAAAACAGGATGAAGCATATTGACGAATGTTTTAAAGTATGAATTGAGGAGAAAGAATAGAGGATGTGAGATATGGAAGATAAGGAAAAGAAGGGGGTAGATTTATAGTAAAAAATCCGACAGAGAAATCGAAACAGATTATTGCATTTAATCAAAGAAGATCCTGATTTCCTTAATCGCCGAAGAACCAAATCTTATCGCAAAGATTTTCTTTAAATCCCACGAATTTCAAAAAAAAAAAATCAATCATAACTACGTCATCGATTACAACGAATATACATTTACTCATTTCACTTTCTGCGATAGCTTCATTTATACTCTTCGCATAATCAAATTGTTTTATCTAAATTACCCAATGATGATAAAACTCTATTATCACCTCATATTCGTCATGAAAACATTTTTATAGTTAGCCATGACGACCTCGATCAAATTTCGGGACGAAATTTCTTTAACGGGTAGGTACTGTGATGACCCAGAAATTTTCGACCAAATTTAAACTTTAATCTTTGTATGTTTCCGACAAGATAAGTAAAATCTATAATGTTGAGTCCCGAAAGTTTTAAAATCTATATTCATGTAATCAATTACCCTTTGACCATGCCTGACGATTCACGAACAATTATTGTAAATAAATATATATTTGTAAATATAAATCATAGTATATATAATAATTTGAGATAATAAAATACAATTTAATCATTGAATTGAATATTTAAAGTAATACATAAAATAATTAAGTTGCTATTAAAATGAACATATACATATATAGGATTCCATTATATATATATATATATAAATACATATATAGATGTATATATATTTATATAAATACATGTAATATTTATATAATTATAGAAAATACGAATACTGCTTCCAATCTTAATCAACTGTTTTACAAATTGTTTTATAATCACAAAACCAGTACGAATCTGTATCTATTAGTCATACTACTAAATGAATTCAGTTTTAAACGACTGTTTTTATCTAAAAATTACCTTCTGACAGAATTTAAAGTTGTCGAGCAAATCAGTTATCAACAGACGCTAATTTAACCACATTAGCTGTAAATATGCCTGTGATCACCTATATGATACTCTACGAATGCAATTCGATTCACATCAGCAAAAATCAAATGTAATTTGAAGAACACACCACTTTACTTCACCACCATTCAAAATTACTCATAACACCTCGATCATTTTCTTTGTTAAATTGTTGCACTCTTTCCGTTTCTTTTCTTATTCGCCAACCTCGTCACCACCTTGACGTCACCCATTTAACCACCTCTTGTTCGTTTAGCCTCCACTTCAAATGTAACCCAAATAACCACCCTCTTCACCTCTTTTCTTCGTGAACCCAAGACCCATCACTACTAGATCACCACCATATAATTATTCATCATTCATTCTATTATGGTTTACTATTATGATCAATCTAGTAACAACCATACAAACTTTCAACATCATTAAATAAAACGGCTAGAATAGATGCGGTATAATCACCATGGAATCACCAAGAATCACCTACACCACCATCGTAGTTACTGTTGGATTTCCTGTTCTGGTCAGACCCAAAACTAGACACAAAAAACCTGCAAACTGTTCCTATGTACTTACGATTAACTGCAGCTGTTTGGAACTGTTTCTGTCACCATGAAACAGAAAGAATGACACTGTAAATGGAAGATTGAGACAAATAAAATGATAGGAGTTGTAAAGGGATGATATATGATAACGTGATATTATTATTTTGAGGCATGAAGTTGAGATGAGATTTAACGAATAAATGTTACATATATTGTCTTTTCTGTTTCCTTTTTACTCGAACCCCACACCCCACCTCATAACCTACTTGCAAGACTCATTTTTCTTGGATTCTAAAATCCTACTTGCAAAGAAACCAAAACCTTTCTTAATAATAATGGACGTACTCCTGGTGGGGTCTGATTGTGGAAAGAATCGTAAATGAATTTAGTGGAGGAACTAGTTGAGTCTAGCTATTTTTTTTATTCGGACAATATCCCATCATTTAAGATATGTGATACAAGTTGAATCGTTCTATATTCTCATTTGATGAGAACGTGGATATTTTTTTTTTCTTTTACCGAATACACAGCAGCCTATATTCTATTTAAGTTAACATGGGTCAAATAATGGTGATTGGGCCGAGATCATTACATGTTCTGATGGGCCGATAATAATTAAATTTGGGTTTGGGCCATTCATGTTTTAAAAATAACTGCAATAGTGTTGGGCCAAGAGGTTAATATGATAACCATAGTCGACTGGTACATCATACATGATGGCGAAGATGTTGATGATTGATAAAAATGGTGTTATACGCGGTTAAATGATATTTGGAGTATAAACAATAATGATGATAGTTATGTTAAACGCTAGATAAGTTAGTGATGATGATGTTTATGGCTCGAGAATAATGATGATTAAGTATTAATGATGTATACGTCGATGATGATAATGATATTCATGATGCATGATGATGATGATGATCATGAAATGAGTTTGATGATGATTAACAATGGATACATGGTTTATTGAATAATGATGAGATTTATGATAAATGATGTATGATGATGAAGGAGAAATAGAAATATACAATATAGATACATAAAGTGGTGGTATTTAACAGAAAGTAGAGTTGGATGAATTAGTTTAGGTGTTATCGGGTTAGCTAGACGTCGCGAGTTCAAACTCGGACTTGGGCATATATTTTAAGGGCTAAGGAAATTATGGGTTATAGCTATGGAGATTATGGGTATGGTTCGGGGGTTTTGCTCGTGAGTTAACCTAGTGTTTATCGTCTCCGTTGCATCTACATACTTTCCTGCAATATTGAATCTCAATATTGATACGTGAGCACTCATAACTTAACTTTTGTATATTATTAGTGTATCCCTGACTAGTGCTCGAGTATTTAGGATTATGCATGTTTGTATGCTCATTATTGTCGTTAAATACTTTATGATAGATTATGAATTAATTACATATGTGATTGAGATAAGGTATATGATATGCATGTCGTTGGAAAGCTGGCGAAAAACTATAAACTTTTCATTTAGATATCGAATGAATTCGATGAACGGATTAGAAGTTATTGTCAATTGAATTTTTGTATTATTATAAAAAATGATTATTATTATCGTTGTTCTAGTTTTTAGCTAATTATTATTATTATTATTATTATTATTATTATTATTATTATTATTATTATTATTATTATTATTATTATTATTATTATTATTATTATTATTATTATTATTATTATTATTAATACTATCATTATCAATAAAAAGTATTATCATTAAAATTGTTATTTCTATTATTATTACTATCGTTATTATCGTTAAAGTTATAATTAGTATTATTATTATTATTATTATTATTATTATTATTATTATTATTATTATTATTATTATTATTATTATTATTATTATCATTAAAATAGTTATCAGTATTATCATTATCATAATATTTATTATTATTAGTATTATTATAATTAAAATAATATTAGTAACACTTAATTATTATGATTACTATTAATATCATTTAAAATGAACGCGATATAAAAGATGATTAAAAGCTATTAAACAAATTGATTAGGGAATAATGAGTATCAGTATCATGATGAAATTTAAAGATATAGATTTAGATAAAATTAACATTTTTCATTATTTTTATCAATATTATTATTAAAAGTATTATTATTAAAAATATCATCTTTACAAAAATTATTAATTCTAAAAGGAATATCATTGTTAATATAAAATTTGATTATTAATAAGAATTATCATATTGTTATAATACAATTTTCATAAATATAAATATTGTTATTATTTTTAGTAGAATAATAATTATTATTAATACAAAATAATACAACTTTTACTTATAATTATAATCAATGTTATTTATTCAAATAAAAATGTAATACAAATAATATAAGTACCTTAATAAAACCTATCATAATATTTTTATGATATTCAAGGAACTTTACAAATTTTATTATCTAAGATATATAAAAGTATATTTTTATATAAAGTTTTATTTATTAAATAAATGAATTATATTATTTACTCTAATAAATATTTTAAAAATATTTTAAAATATAAAGCGACGATATTTAAACTATATAATAATCATGTATAAAATTTTGGAAATCATTTTGAGTCAAATTGACTTTTGTTGACTTTTGCATATTAGTCTCGAGCATTAAGTTTGTGATACACTATGCCTTGACTTAATTGTTAGACAAATATTGATCAACATATAAATATATATAATTAATATAGGTTCGTGAATCCAAGGCCAACCTTACACTTGTTCAATGATGTTATATGTATTTTTACTACGAAATACAGTATGGTGAGTTTCATTTGACTTTTTCCCCTTTACATTTTTGGGCTGAGAATACATGCGCAACTTTTATGAATATTTTACGAAATAGACACAAGAAATTAAAATCTACATTATATGGGTGAATGATCGAAGCCGAATATGCCCCTTTTGCTTGGTAACCTAAGAATTAGTAAACCGATCTACTAATTGACGCGAATCCTAAAGATAGATCTATGGGCCCGACGAACCCCATCCGTTGGAGCGGATGCTTTAGTACTTCGATGTTGTTTTATATCATGTCCGATGGATTTCCCGAAATGATAGGGGATATTCTAGACGCGTTAAGTTAATGTCGGTTACCAGGTGTTCACCCTATAATTGAACCTTAATGCATGCATGCAGATGATGAGAAATGGAAAAATATGAAATCTTGTGGTCTATTAAAATGATAGAAACAAATGATTATGATAAACTAATGAACTCACCAACCTTTTGGTTGACACTTTAAAGCATGTTTATTTTCAGGTATGAAAGGAATCTTCCGCTGTGCATTTGTTCATTTTAAAGACATTACTTGGAGTCATTCATGGCATATATAGTGGAGTACCTCGCAATGGGACCATATGTTGAAGACTTCGTCCAAATGGATTAGGACGGGTCTCTACAATATCAAACATGTTAAGAGATTAATATATCACATAATATTTACATGTTAATAATATATAGTTTCCAACAAAAGTGTTAAGCAATCATTTTTAAAGAAAACACGGCCGAAGTCCAGACTCACTAATGTATCCTAACAAACTCGATAAGACACACTAATGCAAATTTATGGTTCTCTAAGACCAACGCTCGGATACCAACTGAAATGTCCCGTTCATATTGATTATAAACATTCCATATTAATTGATTTCGCTGCGAGGCTTTGACCTCTATATGAGACGTTTTTCAAAGATTGCATTCGTTTTTAAGACAAATCATAACCTTTATTTTATCGAAAAGGTTAAAAGGACACCACCTAGATTATCAGAAATGATAATCTAAAAATATCACACTTACACACTACCAATACATGTTGGTTTACAATATTAATATGTTACAACAAAGTAAATCTCGAATGCAGTTTTAAACAGTATTATACAAGCATGCTGACACCATATCTAGTCCATATTTTAGCATGCAACAGCGAAAGCTCTTAATAATCACCTGATAATAAACATGCTTTAAACATCAACAAAAATGTTGGTGAGTTATAGGTTTAACCTATATATTTATCAAATCGTAATAATAGACCACAAGATTTCATATTTCAATATACATCCCATACATAGAGATAAAAATCATTCATATGGTGAACACCTGGTAACCGACATTAACAAGATGCATATAAGAATATCCACATCATTCCGGGACCTCCATCGGACATGATATAAAAACTCGAAGTACTAAAGCATCCGCAACAATGGATGGGGTTTGTTGGGGCCAATAGATCTATCTTTAGGATTCGCGTCAATTAGTAGACTGGTTTACTAATTCTTAGGTTACCAAGTAAAAGGGGCATATTCGGCTTCGATCATTCAACCATAGAAAGTAGTTTCATGTACTTGTGTCTATTTTGTAAAACATTTATAAAGCTGCATGTATTCTCATCCCAAAAATATTAGATTTTAAAAGTAGGACTATAACTCACTTTCACAGATTTTTACTTCGTCGGGAAGTAAGAATTGGCCACTGGTCGATTCACGAACCTATGACAAATATGTACATATATATCAAAGTTTGTTCAAAATATATTTACAACATTTTTAATACGTTTTACTGTTTTAAGTTTATTAAGTCAGCTGCCCTCGTTAGTAACCTACAACTAGTTATCCACAGTTAGATGTACAGAAATAAATCGATATATATATATTATCTTGAATCAATCCACGACCCAGTGTATACACGTCTCAGGCTAGATCACTACTCAAAGTATATATATTTTTGGAATCAACCTCAACCCTGTATACCTAACTCCAACATTACTGCATATAGAGTGTCTATGGTTGTTCCAAATAATATATATACATGGGTCGATATGATATGTCAAAAAATTTGCATACGTGTCTATGATATCCCAAGATTATATAATATATTAGAATACATGTATAATACAATAAGTTAGCTAGGATTTGATTAATATAGATTTTTTACTAATTTTCACGTAGCTACAACAAGCAAAAATTATCCAATCTTGTTTTACCCATAACTTCTTCGTTTTAAATCCGTTTTAAGTGAATCAAGTTGCTATGGTTTCATATTGAACTTAAGTTTATGAATCCAAACAGAAAAAGTATAAGTTTATAGTCGGAAATACAGATTACAAGTAGTTTTTGTAAAGGTAGTCATTTCAGTCTAAAGAACAACGTCTAGATGACCATTTTTGAAAACATACTTCCACTTAGAGTTTAACCATGATCTTTGGATATAGTTTCATGTTCATAAGAAAAATCATTTTCCCAGAAGAACAACTTTTAAATCAAAGTTTATTATAGTTTTTAATTAAGTAACCCAAAACAGCCCGCGGTGTTACTACGACGGCGTATATCCGGTTTTTACGGTGTTTTTCGTGTTTTCGGGTTTTAAATCATTAAGTTAGCATATCATATAGATATAGAACATGTGTTTAGTTGATTTTAAAAGTCAAGTTAGAAGGATTAACTTTTGTTTGCGAACAAGTTTATAATTAACTAAACTATGTTCTAGTGATTACAAGTTTAAACCTTCGAATAAGGTAGTTTTATATATATGAATCGAATGATGTTAAGAACATCATTACTACCTTAGGTTTTGTGGATAAACCTACTGGAAATGAGAAAAATAGATCTAGCTTCAAAGGATCCTTGGATGGCTTGAAAGTTCTTGAAGTAAAATCATGACACGAAAACAAGTTCAAGTAAGATTATTACTCGAATTAAGATAGTTATAGTTATAGAAACTAGTTAATTGACCCGTGAATTCACGGGGTCTGTTCAAAAAATATTTAAGTAATTAACCATAAATATATACATCATACATAAACTACTTGATGGAAAGGCATTTGGTTAAAATTAACATAATATCTTTGTATCAAAAGCTAAGTACAACGATGCTGCAATTCATGGTATCAAACTCATCTTCTCCCATTTTCCATTATTCTATGTGCATGTTACGTCCGACATTCGACACATAGTTCCATCGACATCGACTTCGACATTTGACATCGACATCGACATATATATAAAAAGAACATACTAAAACGTTGCCTGCAATTAAAAGTAAGTTTACATAAGTTTATGGAGTAATATTCAACAAAATAGGTTATAACATCCTAAAGCATGTATCATGATATATAATATATAATGCAAATAATACTCCGATACCATTACATATATGATATGATCTCATTAGCTTTGGGGCCAACAGATTTTTGTTCATAACTTGCAGTTTAATAACTAAAATTAAATAAAAAAAATTATACCTCCTTAATTAAGTGTGTATCTACAACCATAGGAAACTAATACATTATGCTGCTTCATATTCACATGTGCTACATTTTGTACATAAAATAGTCCAATATGACCAAATAACATATAAACTGAAATTTACAGGCTACTTATTTACATGTTCAACTTCCTTGTTTCCATCTACACGGAAAATATATAAGCTACATTTTGTACATAAAATAGTTCAATATGACCAAATAACATATAAACTGAAAATTTTTCAAAGATGCATGCTCTTGATTTTGCCCAACATTTTAATTTTTATTTCATTTGGATATTTCATCAAACACATAGTGTGTGTTAGGTGTTTAGCAAAAGAAGCATAACCTTAAATTTACATAATCGAAAACCAATAGCCTTCAAATTCTAAATCCTAGATGTACCTCCACTAAGAAGGCTCGGGGACTTTGAATTAAGACATGAAGTATGACCAATTGAACGATTCCTACACCCTACACGATGGAAAAGATAGATATAAACATTAAGTAGACAATTGCTACAAATCCGAAAATACAAACTTAAAATCAAAACTGATAAAGATGCATATGAAAATGAAACCCGGAAGATCAATAATTTCTGTAAGTAGATGAAAAAAAATGATTTTAGATAAACATCGATTTGGCATAGCATAAATTTATAGAAGAAGATAGAAGTGGATGAAGATACCTCATATTTAAAAAATATAAATTATTGATTAAAGAAACCTGGGGATGAATTCTTGTAATTGGAGATGGAGATATAGCATTGGGGAAAAAAGTAAACGTACGGACAATTGGAGAGGGGAATAGGTTTTTATTGTACATACCTTGTAAAAAGCTTGTAGTGTAAGCTTTATTTAAAATTTAAAATTATTGAAGATCTCAAGAAAAAGATATCATGTTTTATTTATTTAATTTTATTATCACATTTTTCATTAGATAATTACTCCCTATTACATAAGCATCATGACATTGTATAACAATATAAGCACAAGTTACAACTCATAATAGCAGGTGATGACCTCAGCATAAACTCCCTTTTATAAGATATAATAGATTGAATCAAAGCTTAAATATGAATATTACCTTGATTTAGAAAGATACCCTACTGTAAATAACAAAGGTTTCTTGATCTTAGATGATTTCTTGGAATGGATTAGGAAACTTGGAAGTAAACTTGTAAACTTGAAAGTGTTCTTGATGTGTTCTTGAGTAATTGTTTTTATGATGATTATAGAAAATAATCAAAGCTTGTATTTGATGATTTTTTCTGGAAAAATAGTAACTTAGACGTTCATGGAAGAGTGTGTGTATTTTGAGAGAGAATTGGGAAGAAAATTGGAAGTGAAATGGAGTAGGTGGTGAGTGGTGAAGGTGAGTGGGGTTAAAAGGAGTTCTTGTTTTTGTTTCCTTGCTCATAAGTCATGCTAGTTGTCTAATTATTGGTTCCACATGTTGTTAACTATCTAGGGCTGCTAAGAGCTTAATTATTATGTGTATTTACCAATAGTATATACGTCCAGGAGCTGGGTATTGTACGAGTACGAATACGGCTGCATACAAGTAGAATTGTTGATGAAAATGAATGAGAATGCAATTGTAAGTATTTTTGTTAAGTAGAAGTACTTTGATATGTGTCTTGAAGTCTTTCAAAAGTGTACCAATACATCTAAATACACTACATGTATATACATTTTAACTGAGTCGTTAAGTCATCGTTAGTCATTACATGTAAGTGTTGTTTTAAAACCTTTAAGTTAACGATCTCATTTAATGTTGTTAACCTATTGTTTATTATATCTAATGAGATGTTAAATTATTACATTATCATGATATTATGATGTATGAATATATCTTAATATGATATATATACATTAAAATGTCGTTACAACGATAATCGTTACATATATGCCTCGTTTCAAAATTCTTAAGTTAGTAATCTTGTTTTACATATGTAGTTCATTGCTAACATACTTAATGATATGTTTAATTATCATTTTATCATGTTAAACATAGTGTATCAATATCTTAATATGATTCATATGTATTTAGTAAGACGTTGTTATAACGATAATTGTTATATATATCGTTTCGAGTTTCCTTTTTCAAATATTTTCTAATTAACAAAAATCATTTCTTCTTGATATTCCGTTTCATGTATTATGAGACAAAATTTTGTTTCCTTTTTCAAATATTTTCTAATTAACAAAAACATCTTTATATCTTTAGCTCACTATTGCTGCTGTTATGTTTCGGCTGTCCAAGACCGCCACCCACAGCTCACCGAACTACCACCATAAATCACCGTAAACAGCCACCACTCTTCCATCGTTTACATATACATTCCTTTGTACTTTCTGGTAAGCGTGGCCGAGAACCATCAACTCTTATGCATGTTATTTGCAGCTGTAAATCAATCCCTAAGATTTCCTTAACCACTACCTAAAACAATTGGGTTTTTTATTATTATTCGAACAACATTTACCATCCTCCATAGACCACCAATTTAAACCCACCTTGGTTCACCACCCATATTGTCACCACCACTCAATCCCTCACCATCCGGTAACCAAGAACCACCATCAACTTGCACAATTAACACTAGAACCAAAACTTTATCGGCTATAACAACCACGAGATCACCACCCTTACAACCCATTTGTGCTACTATTAACCACCATGAAACAACCTCCAATAACCAACGCCTATGAACGTTATTGTTTCTGTTTCATTTGCTGTTCGGAATCAAACCCCAAAACCTCTCTAATTCATTACAATCATACATATATGTATATGTATTTAACAATACAAATAGCAAAGAAGGAGGATCAACAAATCGTCATCAAACCATGATCATAACTGTAGCTGTAAATATTCGGTTTATGTTACAACCAAACCACACAATTATCATATTAACATCATAGTGAACTGATCGTTCCTGCCATTCGAATATTCCCAAAAACCATAAAACTTGCTGCTCGTTTCTAGCTGCTATTACTCGATCAGGCTACTGCCTGCTACCGTTTGGTTGGTCTAACATCACGATATCCAGACACCACCCCGAATTATTGCAGACGAAAGTCCTACACATCACAGACATTAGGAGACCATCAAAACGCACCCAAACAAGAACGAACGCTATGATACAGAGTGGAGAATGAAGGCACAAAATAATGGTAAATTGATAAACTCTATACAAGTAAATTAGCAAAAGATTTCCATTGTATACATGACATAATCAACGATTGAAATTTTATTTATTTATTTGTTTACTTTTCTTTTCATATAACCTGAATCGTTAAAACAACCTTTAGAAAGTATATACCGTAAGAATCATCTTCAAACAGCAAAAGAATAAATTAATTTACGAAAGCAGATTTACCTTTACAATTTGGGGCAACTAATTTAATAATCAAAATAACATACCTAATTCTCAATTAAACAATAATAATTCTTGTGCATCCGGTTGAGAAAGATTGAGAACTGAGAGTGAATCAGAGGACCACGATAATGTAAAGAATATCTGTATACCAAAATTATAAAGAGGATTAATGAAACTAAGAAAATATTATTGAATCATTTACCTAATTGATTAAATTGTTGGATCGAATACTTGCTTGCTTGATGACGATTACCGACGATAATGAAGACTGACAATGATGAATTGGTAACTTACTAAACCTTGATGATTGCTGATCAATCAATTGTTTGAATTATGAATCGAAGCAAGCTTGAACCGTTATATTTTTTTTACCCAGCGTTTTGGTTTTCTTTTCTTTCTTTGATCTGTTTTTCTCGATCTGTTTGAGCCAACAAAAGCAGACCACTTTTTAATATCAATTATTATTATTATTATTATTATTATTATTATTATTATTATTATTATTATTATTATTATTATTATTATTGACATTTTTATTATTATTTTTATCATTATTATTATTATTAAGTGTCATTATTAATATAATTTTTATCAATATTAATTTTTTTTGATTACTAATACTAAGATTTTAATCAGGTTATGATTGTTAAAATAAAAATTATAAATACAAATATTAAAATGAAAATGAATAAAATTATAATTAAGATAATGATTTAAATGAATTATTAAAGTTATTATTATCATTTACTAATATTATCATTTAGAGTATTATTAAAATTATCATTTTTATGGTTATTATTATTAAAATTACTAGATCATATAATATTTATATAAAGAAATGTAGATACTAAATATATCATAATTTCTTTAAAAATACATATCATTATATTTTTAATATATATTACGACAAACATTAATATATAATAACTAAAATTTTAATATAATAAATGATAAATTATAAAATATAATAGTTAAAATACATTGAAAAGTATTAATATTAAAATCTACTTTTAAAATTTAATAAATAACATTAATAAATATATATCAAGTATAAGATTTCTATAACTATTTTATAACTAAAATTATTAATATATATAGATATATTATATAATATTCGATTTATTGTCAATTATATGTTTATAATATTATTTGGTATATAAATGATATAGGTTTGTGAATTCGAGGCCTATCCTGCATTGTTCAGTATCGTCGTATGAATATTTTTACTACAAAATATCGTATTGTGAGTTTCATTACTCCCTTTTTAAATGCTTTTGCAATATATATTTTTGGGACTGAGAATACATGCGCTTTTATAAATGTTTTACGAAATAGACACAAGTATTCGAAACTACATTATATGGTTGAAAGATCGAAGCCGAATATGCCCCTTTTGCTTGGTAACCTAAGAATTAGTAAACCGATCTACTAATTGACGCGAATCCTAAAGATAGATCTATGGGCCCGACGAACCCCATCCAAAGTACCGGATGCTTTAGTACTTTGATGTTATTTTATCATGTTCGAAGGATTTCCCGGAATGATAGGGGATATTCTTATATGCATCTTGTTAATGTCAGTTACCAGGTGTTCAATCCATATGAATGATATTTTTGTCTCTATGTATGGGACGTTTATTTATGAGAACTGAAAATAAAAATCTTGTGGTCTATTAAAAATGATGGAAATGATTATTTATGTTAAACTAATGAACTCACCAACCTTTTGGTCGACACTTTAAAGCATGTTTATTCTCAGGTACTAAAGAAATCTTCCGCTGTGCAATTTTCTCATTTTAAAGATATTACTTGGAGTCATTCATGACATATTTCAAAAGACATTGCATTCGAGTCGTCGAGTTCACCAAGATTATTATTAAGTCAATTATAGTTAGATATATTATAAAATGGTATGCATGCCGTCAACTTTCGTTGTAATGAAAGATTGTCTTTTCAAAAACTAATGCAATGTTTGTAAAATGTATCATATAGAGGTCAAGTACCTCGCGATGTAACCAACTATTGTGAATCGTTTATAATCAATATAGACTTCGTCCGGATGGATTAGGACGGGTCTCTACACAAATCACAAAGACTAAACCTGCCTTCAAAGAATCCAAATGATTCAGCATCTACTGAAGTCATTAATGAATACCTTGCTCTTGACTCTAAACCTTTATGGATAAATCTTCTTCATCATCCTTCGATATTAGAAATTCTAAGATATCATCATATCTTTCATTATAAATATCTTCGATATCTCTGAAGATATTTTTATAACTATTCTTATCTGAAATCATTTATCTCCTCGTGTTATCTGTATTACATCATAAAGGAAACTGTTTAGTTTCTATATTCTGTAAACCTTCGAGTTTAAATTATGAATGTTTATGAAGTAGTGTTGGGAATTGAAGCATGAGTTAGTATAATATAATGACACTTGATCAAGGTGGTTATATTATAGTAAGTCATGCTGAGTTTCTAATGGAACGTGATGATTCATAGACCATAAAATCATCCTGTGCCATGTTACACGACTCTTATATTCTACCTAATCTCCAAACATATCAAGAATTTACCTTCCTGATAGTTCTATTTTTTTTAGTGACTTCTGGTAATTTGACAAGTCAGATCGAGCTATCACAATTTCTTTCTTAGAACATTAGCTATGTTCATTCCTAATTTCATATCTATGAATTCTGAACCATTATTCGCTTGACTTGAAGTTGGGAAGAGGAAACAAAAGCATGGAACTCTTAAAAGGAAAATATAAAGCCCGACAACAACACATAAATTACAAACCGTGCATATCAATACGTATTGCAACGTAAAGGCATGGGAGAATTAAGAACATTATAACCCCAAGATAATAATAGAAGGAAATAAATTCATCTGGTGGCAGATGAAAAAGAACAATGAAAGATACGATAGCCAGAAAAATATCAAGGATCAGATCTGGATTAAGCATTTTCACAATCCTTTGAAAGTGTGAATTAAAGAAGAAGATTGTAGGAGTGGTGAAAAATAATGGAACGGGAGATGTAAATTTATAGTGAAATATCAGACAGAGTAATCGTGACAGACTATCACATTTAACCAAAGAGGATCCTAATTTCCTTAATTACCAAAGAATCAAATCTTAGTACGAAGATTTTCTCTAAATCCATGAACTCCGAAAATCAACCCTATCTACGTCAAAAGATATGACGAAACTTTACTCTTCTCATTTCACTCATTTGTGATAGCTTCACTCGTACTCTTCACATAAACAAATCGTTTTATCCATATTACACACTGATGATAAAACTCTAATTTCCAACTCGTATGAGTCATGAAAACATACTCATTGTCAGCCTTGACGATCCTAATCAAATTTTGGGATGAAATTTTTTTAACGGGTAGGTACTGTGACGACCCGGAAATTTCCGACCAAATTTAAACTTAATCTTTATATGTTTCTGACACGATAAGCAAAGTCTGTAATGTTGAGTCTCAAAAAATATTTTGGAACTATATTCATGTAATCAATTACCCTTTGACTGTGCTCGACGATTCACGAACATTTATGCGTATATAGATATGTGTATATAATATATAGTTATATTAATTGAAAATGTTAACAAAGTATTGGATGTATAATACTTTACATGAACGTATTTGTTTCAATATATGTTTAATATATTTATCAACTGAATTAAAAGATAATATCAAATGATTGAATTATCAGATACATTGTGATTATGATTACGGGTCTCTGTTATGAGGTCCACTATGATTTAAGAAATCTGTCCTTTTTATCAGTATTCAGAATAAATGGTAAAGTGATTTACAAGTAAGAACAAATGAGTCAATTAACGGGAATTAGACAAAAGTTAGTGGAGATTCTTATTTGATTTCCGATACATGCTTTACAACATTTCACTCGTGACTTTTGTTAAGATAACAATTTAGTTTTCATATTATTTAATGTGAAAGTGAAATTAGGGAATATAGATAACTTAAAAAATAGATATCGACAAGTTAAGTAAATCGACGTTTTACATTAAAATGATTTCATACGTTTAATTATCCTTTAGGCTTAACCCTTCGAATAAACTGTAATTTAAAAATATAAAACCCGTATTACTCTATATGTGATTTTACTTTCTTAAATGAAAACGTTTTATGATATAACAATCTATATTAAAAACTTTTAATGATTTTGAATATAAGTAGTTTTGAAAAACTATAAATTATATCGTTAAATAAAGATTTCGAATATATATATATTTGTATACAAATTTCTAAACGATAATATATATATTCTATAACGTGACAAAATATAATATTATTTAGTTATATAACAAATTAAGTATACTTATGTTTCTTATATTAAAGATTTTTAATTAATATATTTTAATAAATAACGAGACGATGATTTATAGAAGCAAATGACCAAAACGCTCGAACGTTCATGTTACACTTCGAGTGATATAGTTTAATTATGATTAAGTCTAATTATTGATATAGTTACACTTCGCGAAACGTAAAGTGCTAGTTTTCTAAGCATACAAAAATGCGTTCGAGAAACCGGAACTGGGACATATGTCGAACGACAACGTACGAATTATCGGAACTAAATTTACAAAATTACTATGCACGTAAATATAATATAATATATAATTAATTATATAAATTAAATAAATTATATATATAATATAATAAAAGCCAGCAGCCCATGAGAAAAATGAATTAGAGCTGGAATCTAATGCCATGCGATCGCATGGCATATTGCCTTCATACCAATGCGATCGCATGGGGTCTGAAGTCAGGCCACTTCTATAAATTCGACAGTTTTTGGCTTGAGAACACACACACAAATATCTCTCTCACTCTCTGTAATAATAATAATAATAATAATAATAATAATAATAATAATAATAATAATAATAATATTAATAATAATAATAATAATAATAATAATAATAATAATAATAATAATAATAATAATAATATTATTATTATTATTATTATTATTATTATTATTATTATTATTACTATTAAGATTTATATTATTATTAATCTTATGGTTAGGAGTATTATTGTAGTATTATACATATAATATTACGACGGAGTGTTGTCCGAGTGATTTCAAAATTGTTTTTCGAGTGAGTCGAAGCTAAGGAAATTATAGGTTATAGCTATGGAGGTTATGGGTAATGTTTGTGGGTATTGTTCGTGAGGTTAACCTAGCGTTTATCATTTCCGTTACGTCTACGTACTTTCCTGCAATATTGAATCACAATATTGATACGTGAGCATTCATATCTTATCCTTTATATATTAATAGTGTATCCCTGACTAGTGCTAGAGTATATATGATTATGCATGCTTGTATGTTTAATTTCGTCATTAAATAGTTTATGATAAATCACGAATTTGATACATATGTTACTGAGATAAGGTATATGATATGCATGTTGTTGGAAAGCTAGCGAAAAATTTATAACTTTTCATTTAGAAATCGTGTGGTTTCGATGAACGGATTAAAAGATATGGTCAACTGAATTATCATTAATTCTAATATTGTTATTATTATTATTACTATCGTCGCTATTGTTATCGTCATTATTATTATTAACTAATAATTATTATTATTATTATCATTATCGTTATCAATATAAGTATTAAAATTGTTATTATTATTAATACTATCGTTATTATCACTAAGGTTATTATTAATATTATTATTATTATCATTATTATTATTATCATTATAATAATTATTAGTATTATCATTAGTATTATTATAATTATTATTATTAGTATCATTATCATTAAAACTAATATTAGTATCATCTAATTATTATGATTACTATTGTTATCCTTATTATGAATGCGATATAAAAGAGAACTAAAAGCTATTAAACAAATCGATTAGAAAATAATGAGTATAAGTATTATGATGAAATTAAAATATTTTAAGAAATTGATTTAATTAAAAATATCATTTTCATTATTTTTATCATTATTATTATTATTAAAACTATCATTAATATTAAAACTATCATTTTTATTAAAATTATCATTTTTAATAGAAATATAATTGTTATT
Organism: Rutidosis leptorrhynchoides; assembly: GCF_046630445.1. Taxonomy (NCBI): domain Eukaryota; kingdom Viridiplantae; phylum Streptophyta; class Magnoliopsida; order Asterales; family Asteraceae; genus Rutidosis; species Rutidosis leptorrhynchoides. The sequence goes on along the minus strand of NC_092338.1, from coordinate 180,737,447 downwards.
ATAAAATATCATTATTATTATCATTTTAGTATTATTATTATTAAAAATTATCATTTTGAATAGAATTATTATTTTTATATAAAATATTATTATTATTATAGTTAATATTAAAAAGTATCATTATTATTAAGATTATCATGATTAGAATTATCATTTTATTATAATTAATATCATCATTAGTAAATATAAATATTGTTATTATTATTATTAGTAGAATAATAATAATTATTATTATTACAAAATAATACAACTTTTACTCATTATTATTATCAATATTATTTTATCAAATAAATATGTGATACAAAGATAATTTTACTACACGTAATTATAATTACATTAATAATACATACCACTATATTTTTATGATATTGAGTGAACTGTATAAATTTTATTACTTGAGATATATAAAAGTATATTTTTAACATATATAAATTTTAATATAAATTTTTATTTATTAATAAATGACTTGTATTATTTACTCTAATAAAATCTGATAAATATATTTAAATATATAAAATGACTATATTTGAGTTATATAATAAACATGTATAGATTTTGGAAGTCATTTTGGGTCAAGTTGATTTTTGTTGACTTTTGCATATCGGTCTCGAACATTAGGATTGTGATACACTACGACTTGACCTAAATTGTTAGGCAGATATTGACCAACATATAAATATATATACTTAATATAGGTTCATGAATCCGAGGCCAACCTTACACTTGTTCAGTGCCGTCATACGAATATTTGCTACGAAATACAGTATCGTGAGTTTCATTTGCGCCCTTTTTAAATGCTTTTGCAATATATATTTTTGGGACTGAAAATACATGCGCTGTTTTTATAACTGTTTTACGAAATAGACACAAGTACTTAAAACTACATTCTATGGTTGGATTATTAGACCGAATATCACCCCTTTTCGCTTGGTAACCTAAGAATTAGGGAAACATACGAGAGGATTCTATTACCTAATTGACATGAATCCTAAAGATAGATCTATGGGCACTAACAAGTCCCAGTCAGAGAATTTGAACTGCTTTAGTACTTTGACATTATTTATACAGACGAGAGGATTCTGTTTTGGGGATATTCTATATGCATCTTGTTAAGGTCAGTTACCAGGTGTTCACCATATGAATGATTTTATCTTTATGCAGACGAGAGGATTCTGTTTATAAAAATGAAAATCTTGTGGTCTATTTAAATTATGGAAATGATTGATTATGATAAACTAATGAACCACCAACCTTTTGGTTGACACTTTTAAGCATGTTTATTCTCAGGTATGAAAGAAATCTTTCGCTGTGCATTTGCTCATTTTAAAGATATTACTTGGAGTCATTCATGGCATATTTCAAAAGACGTTGCATTCGAGTCGTTGAGTTCAACAAGATTATTATTAAGTCATTTATAGTTTGGATATATTATGAAATGGTATGCATGCCTGTCAACTTTCGATGTAATGAAAGTTTGTCTTTTAAAAACGAATGCAATGTTTGTAAAATGCATCATTTAGAGGTCAAATACCTCGCAATGAAATCAATTATTATGTAACGTTAATAATCGATATGAACGAGGCATTTCAGTTGGTATTAGAGCGGTGGTCTTAGCGAACCAGGTCTTGAATTAGTGTGTCTAACGGATAGTTATTAAGATACTTTAGTGAGTCTAGACTTCGACCTTAGCTGCATGTCAAAAAGTTTTTCTTATCACTTCTTGTCGGAAATTACCTGCTTATCATTCTTAAGTCTAGACACATTTTCCTGCATTTATTGCATAGATAGTGTACAGACAAATTCATATCTTAGCATATCTGTTACTGTAAACTTTACCTGACGTCTCCAAAGATTCCTCCGTGATTTATGGAATTTTGGTATTATATATACATATGTAAATTATGTATTGAAGAATACCAATCTAAATCCTATAATCTATTTCATATCAAAAATCATTTCCCTGACAATACAAGATGGATGCCGCAATCCGTTCAAGTTCCTCGGATTCCGATATGGATTTCCTCTCAAGCTTCGAAAGCAGTGTGACTGGAATGGATCAACCAATTAGCCATCATCTATTCTGGATGAATTGGGGATGGGTTTGTAGTCTACTTAGTCATTGAAGACAAGAAGAAGGTGATCCCTTCCATCCACCACATTTCCCCCGTGGCGAAGAACCTGAAGCACTTACCGGCGAACCTGTTCGAGACACCATTTTCTCTCTCATTTTCAGAGTATCTCGTCACAATTATATACTATCTCAAATTCTGAATCTTATTCATTCACTCATCCAAACCGACAATCAGCCCAGTGTAATAGAAGAAGTCAACGAGCTTCGCGCTCGGGTAGTGGGTTTGGAAAATATGGTGCAAAGATTACAAGCATCAGCAGCATCACCGACATCAATAGTACCACCATTATCAACACCAACAGTACCATTACCATCAACAACAACATCCGCATCCCACACCTCGACATCATAATATGTACCTCGAGCATCAACATCATACTCACCGTAGATACTGTGATGAACCGGAAATTTTCGAACAAATTTAAACTTTAATCTTTATATTATTCCGACACGATAAGCAAAGTTTGTTAAGTTGAATCTCAAGAATTTTAAACTATGTTCATACATTCATTTAACCTTGACCAAATTCCAATGATTCACGAACCATTATTTGAACGGACAAGATTATATATGTATGTGTGTATATATTATAACTTGAAAACGTTAACAAAGTATTAGACGTATAATACTTTACGCGAACGTATTTGTTTCAATATATGTTTAATATAATTATCAACGGAATTAAAAGATAAAATCAAATGATTGATTTATCAGATACATTGTATGATCGTGAGTCTTTATTGAGAGGTCCACTTTGATTTAGGAAACCTTTCCTTTTTAACGATATTCAGAATAAATAGTAAAGTGACCTACAAGTAAGAACAAATATGTCAATTAACGATTACTGGATAAAGGTTAGTAGAGATTAACTTTCAACACAATGATTGTCCCGTGTCTCTTGATAAAGTTAATTATTTAGTTTTCTTAATATTGAAAATGTTTTACGACATAGATGAAACCTTTTAAAGAATGATTTTGAATATAACTAATTCTGGAAAACTAAATTATATTTATTCGATATAGTTCAAATATATGAAAGCGTTCTTCGAAATAATAGATTTTTAATTATTATAACGTTTCGATAAAAAGATGTGAATGTAATTAATTTTAGAGAACTATAGTTATTTGATTTAGTATGGACACGTTTTTCGATATAATAGAATTTGATTGTTAAAATGTTTTTATGGATTTTCAATGATATGAAAATGAAAATAAAGATAAAATAAAGGTTTCTAATGAGCACTAAAAGACTACAACATTTCATCTCAAGATTTCAAGTTAAAATGATGGAGATCACTAAACCTGCGCACTTGCACGAGAAAAATCATAACTAAATCATAATGACACAAAAAAGGGTGATTCCAGTGTCCAGACGTCCGTAACTCAAAAATCTACAGCTTTTGTGAAGACACCATATGTAGACCACGTACCTATCTACGCGAAACACGTAATGTTTGTCGAGATAAAAAGTTTGTCGACATAAAAAGTTGATGGCTAGACAACTTTATGTCTCCACTTTCACGTGATTTTATTTTTTTCCTTCTTTAGTTTATTTATTTATTATTTTACATTATTTATGATTATATTATTATATTAATTATTATTATATTATTATATTATATTTAACAGAACAAAATTCGCCTATATATATGTTTCTGTTTTCGGTGGTATTGAAACACACACATATACTTTATTTATCTCTATAATCCGTATTACATATATTATTATTATTATTAATATTATTATTATTCTTAAGATTATTATTATTATTAGCAATCTTAATATTATAATTATTAATATGAATTATTATTATACATAAAATACTACGACGAGGTCATGAGCGTGTCACTTTCAAACTGGTTTTCAAACGGGATAGAGCTAAGGAAATTATGAGTTATAGCTATGGAGGTTATGGGAAATATTCATGGTTATTGTTCGCAAGTCAAACCTAGTGTTTATCATCTCTGTTGCGTCTACGTACTTTTCTGAAATATTGAATCACAATATTGATACGTAAGCATTATATTTTATCTTTTATAAATTAATAGTGTATACATGTCTAGTGCTCGAGTATATATATTTATACATGTTTGTATGCTAAATTTCGTCGTTAAACAGTTTATAATGAATCACGAATTAAATACATATATTACTGGTAAAAGGTATATGATATACATGTTTTCGAAAAACTGGCGAAAAATCAATAACTTTTCATTTAGATATTGAATAGTTTCGATGAACGGATTAAAAGATATGATCAACTGAATTATGATTGACGTTAATTGGAATTGCTTTTGAATCTGCAACTAATATTTAAACAACTTGTATGTAAGATTGATAAATTGAATTTTTGATTATTACCAACCGAGTAAATGAATCCTTATACAAGGTACGTCTTGTTTTTGTTAAACAACTGTCAAAATTGACTTTTTGAAACGACTTTGGATAACTTTTGTATGTCGATCTCTAGAAATAGGATTGTAATACACTATGACCTGACCTAGCATGATAGACATTTATTGACCAACATATGTTCTCTAGGTTGAGATCTACGGCTATTTGATATTCCGAGTTTCGATCACATTTCGGTGAATGACTTTATGTGCTGCTAAGATGAGTTTCATTGCTCCCTTTTTAATTGCTTTTTCAATATATATTTTTGTTCTGAGAATACATGCAATTTATTTTAAACGCAATGGATACAAGTACATACTTAGTTCTACACTGAGTTTGAACCGAAAATCCCTTAGCTTTGGTAACTAGTAGCTGCTAGTACATAGGATATGGACTGGTGGGCACGAATAACAGTATATGGATCCATAGGGCTTGACATCCCCGTCCGAGCTAGAGCACTAGCCTTTTAATGGACGTGTGTTATTTGAAGTTTAGGACACGTTGGTTTGAGTGTATTAAAACGAATGGGGTATTTATCATTATAACATTAAAGCTTAGTTATCAGGGTGCTCTGTTATGTAGAATCTATTGATAAACATTTCTGGATGAAACAACTGAAATCTTGTGATCCACCTTTATAAACAGATTATGCGTAACACTAAAACTATGAACTCACCAACCTTTGTGTTGACACTTGTTAGCATGTTTATTCTCAGGTTCCCTTGAAGCCTTCCGCTGTTTGCTTATATGTTAGACAAGCTATGTGCATGGAGTCTTACATGGCATATTTTTCAAGGAAACGTTGCATTCACCAAATTATCACCATGTATCTATTTTGACTGCATTATCAACGGAAGTATTATTATAAACTATTATTTATGGTGATTGTCTATATGTAGAAATCATCAGATGTCAAAAACTTTGGATTTAAATATTCATTTATGGTATACCTTTTCAAAAGAATGCAATGTTTACAAAACGTATCATATAGAGGTCAAATACCTCGTAATGAAATCGATGAATGATGTGTTCGTCCATATGGATTTGGAGTGATCGTCACAGTTGATATCAGAGCGTTGGTCCTAGTGAACCAGGTCTTGCATTAATGTGTCTAACTGATAGATGTTAGGATGCATTCGTATGTCTGGACTTCGACTGTGTCTGCATGTCAAAAGTTTTGCTTATCATTTCTTATCGAAAATTACCTGTCTATCATCTTAAGTCTAAAACGCATCTTATTGCATTGATTGCATAGATAGTATAGACAAAATTCATATCTTGGCATATCTGTTACTATAAACTTTGCCTGACAGCTTTCGAAAGTTTCTTCGTAATTTACGGATCCCTTGTATTATATATAAGTATTCTATGTAATTAGAATATCATCCGATATCTAAAAATCATTTCATATCAAAAGTCTTTTATCCAAACCGTGTAAGATGAATTCTGCATCTAGTTCAAATTCCTCATATGCCGACAACTATTCCGATATGGATTTTCACTCAAGCTCCGAAGGCAATGTAACCGGAATGGATCAACCAATTAGCCATCACCTATTCTGGATGAATTGGGGATAGGTTCGTAGTCTACTAAATCATTGAAGAGAAGAAGAAGGTGATCCTTTCCATCCACAAAATTTCCCTCTTGGCGAAGAACCTGAAGCACTTACCGGCGAACCTGTTCGTAATACCATTTTCTCTCTCATTTCCAGAGTTTCTCATCATGACTATATACTATCTCGAATTTCAGATCTTATTTACCCGATCGTCTGAACCACCGATCATCCCAGTATAATAGAAGAAGTCAACGAGCTTCGTGCTCGGGTAGTTGCTTTGGAGAATATGGTACGAAGGTTACAAACTCCAGCAGCAACACCAGCAGCATAACCAGTACCACCATCATCAACACCAACAGGATCATTACCACCACCAACAACCACATCGCATCACACGCCTCAACATCACAATCTGCACCTCGGATATCAACATCATACGCACCATAGATACCAAGGAGTATCAACAACAATAAATGATGAAGTATTGATTCATAACTTCATCAGAGAAATATTCTACGGCGATTAGGTAATCTCTAAAATCTTAGAGATTATTTATCCCAGTTCTAACCGTAAATCAGATGAATAGAGATGATAGAAGGAAGAATAGAAACCCTGACAAGAAAGGTGCGTAAGGTACAAGCTAGACTTGTTTTACCAACAGCATCAACAGTACCCTTAGCCTCACCAGCACAGTCAGTACTGTGAACATCGTTAGAATCGTCAACACCTCTAACATCACAAGCTCTGTCAGTTCAAGAATTACCGTGGAAATCATTACGAATCAACAACGAATATATTGTATCAATGAGTTATGAAATATTAACTCAATTCCTCTGAAGAATTTATATGTATATCTTATATATATAAATTTTTAAAACCATAGTAAATCTTTCTGTACTAAGCTATTGTGTATGGAACTTAACTACTCGGTTAATTCATATTACTAATATGCTATGATGTACATTCTTCGTTAGCGACTTAATCATCGTTAACTACAATCTCTGTTTCAATTCAATGAATTCCATTTCATAATAAACCAAGTGTATTATTCAATTACATAATTGATTTTACATTTTCGATGTACTCGAAACTTTCCAGAAAACATAATCTGTGCCTTGTAAGGTTCACATAAATTCCACGAGCACCAAGATCCTTTACCAAGGAATATCAATAAGAATAAATAATGAAGCATTGATTTCATTAGTAAAATACTCCGTGAAGATTATGTAATCTCTAATGTTTTAGAGATTATTTATTTTTAATTCAAGCCAAAAATCAAAGGAGCTTAATATGATATTAACCCATTAAATCTGTATTACATCTGAAGAAATATACATACATATATTTTCATAAAGGTTGTAATGAAAATTCTTTTGTACAAAATATTAATTGTGAAATCTTTAACGGGTAGGTAATACTCGGGAAATATATAAGTTCACAATTAATATGTTACACTTTACACTCTTCAACTTTGATTCAAAAATTATTAACTATGCTCACAACGATATACAATCGTTTTCATACAAATTCAATTACATATTCTGATATTGACGGATCAGAATCCAAGTCATAACTCTGAACCAGTGACATCATTCTTAGATCTCTACATCTTTCAAAGCTATACTTTGACTTCAAAACTGTGCAAAATCCTTTAGCGTTGTTTTTACCGAAAATAATCTTGCAATTCTTTTCAAGGTATCAATTTTTATCACAATTTCAACCGATCAACTTCGACTTTTCGGATTAGCCTTATTATAACTTTGATATATACGTTTTTATTACCGGGGAACCTTTTATGTTCCACCACATTAGCAGTAAATTTACCAACAACTTTATAAATCCTTGATCTTCCGAAAAATCCTTATGCTCATTGAAACCCTATCATGTACTCATCCACATCTAGTAACAATAATTACCATACGAATTATCGGGAATTAGCAATCAGTATTTTGAAATCTTGTAGCACTTCTACGCCAATAGTTATATGTGTACATATAACGTCTATCTCCTAAACTTACTTACTCCGAATGTGAAGTTTCTGAAAAACACCCCAAACTGCGAAACTAGTTCTCCGAACTTAAAAAAATGCTGATGAAGCAGCAAAAACTGTAAACAACTTTAATAATCGAAAGTTTAATGATAAAGAGTAGGGTGTTGGAAAAGCACAGAAAAAGAGAAAGTTAGGTGCTGGAAAACGGATTGAGCAAACCTTGAAGGAAGCTGTGGACAAATCACAAGGATGAAATCTACCTTCAAAGAATCCAAATGATTCAGTATCTGCTGAAATCCTTAGTAAATACCTTGCTCTTTACTCCAAAACCTTCGCGGATAATATTCTTCATCATCATCATTATCTTAAATATTCTAAGATATCATCATATATTTCATTATAAATATCCTCGATATTTCTGAAGATATTTTCATAACCATTCTTATTTAAAATCATTCATATCTTCGCGCTATCTGTGTTATAACATAAAAGAAACTATTTTAGTTTCTAACATCTGAAAAATTCAAAAAATGGTTGTTTTTGAAGTAGTGTTGGGAACTGAAGCATGAGTTAGTATAATATAATGACACTTGATCAACGTGATTATATTACAGTAAGTCATGCTGATTTTCTATTGGAACGTGATAAAGGTTCACAGATCACACCCTCATCATGAACCATGTTACATAACTCTTTCATTCTATTTAACCTCTAAACATATCAAGAAAATATTTTTCTTGATGATTTGGTCTTTTCCAGATATTCTGCTAATTTGACAAATCAAGATCGTACCATTATGATTTTCATCTTAAAACATTAATTATGTTCATCCGAAACTCCATACCTACGAATTCCGGACCATTATTTCGCTTGACTTAAAGTCGGGAAGAGAAAACGAAAGCATGAAGCTACTAAATATAAAGGAGAATATAAGCCCGATAACAACTCCGAAATTTGCAAACCGTGTATATGAATGTGTATAGCAATATAAAGACACGGGAGAATGAAAAACACTATAACCCCAAGGTAATGGTAGAAGAAAATAACTTCCTCTGGTGGTAGATGAAAAAGAAGAATGACAGATATGAAAGTTAGGAGTATATCAAGAATCAGAACTGGATGAAGCATTTCACAATCTTTTAGAAGTATGAAATGAGGAAGAAAATGTAGGAGTGGTGAAAATAATGAGACGAAAGGGGTTAATTTATAAGCGAAATTACAGACAGAGCAATCGAGGCAGGCGACCTTATTTAATTAAAGATCTTAATTTCCTTAAATTCTGAAGAATCAAATCTTATTTAGATTATGAAGACTTTCTATTCCTTAAATTTCGGAAATCAATCGTTACTACGTTAAGAGATAAGACGCATCTCTATTCTCTATTTCACTTTATTACAATAACTTCTCTCATACGCTTCGAGTAATTGGAATATTTTATCCATATTATACAACGATGATAATACTCTATTTATCGACTCATATTCGTCATAAAAACATTTTTATTGTTAGCCATGACGACCTCACTCAAATTTCGGGACGAAATTTCTTTAACGGGTAGGTACTGTGATGACCCGAAAATTTTCGAACAAATTTAAACTTTAATCTATATATTATTGCGACACGATAAGCAAAGTTTGTTAAGTTGAATCTCAAGAATTTTAAACTATGTTCATACATTCATTTAACATCGACCAAATTCCAATGATTCATGAACCATTATATGAACGGACATGATTATATATGTATGTGTGTATATATTATAACTTGAAAACGTTAACAAAGTATTAGACGTATAATACTTTACGCGAACGTATTTGTTTCGATATATGTTTAATATAATTATCAACAGAATTAAAAGATAAAATCAAATGATCGATTTATCAGATACATTGTATGATCGTGAGTCTCTATTGAGAGGTCCACTTTGATTCAGGAAACCTTTCCTTTTTAACGATATTCGAAATAAATGGTAAAGTGACCTACAAGTAAGAACAAATATGTCAATTAACGATTACTGGACAAAGGTTAGTAGAGATTAACTTTCAACACAATGATTATCCCGTGTCTCTTGATAAAGTTAATTATTTAATTTTCTTAATATTGAAAACGTTTTACGACATAGATGAAACCGTTTAAAGAATAATTTTGAATATAACTAATTCTGGAAAACTAAATTATATTTATTCGATTTAGTTTAAATATTTGAAAGCGTTCTTCGAAATAATAGATTTTTAATTATTATAACGTTTCGATAAAAAGATGTGAATGTAATTAGTTTTAGAGAACTATAGTTATTCGATTTAGTATGGACACGTTTTTCGATATAATAGAATTTGATTGTTAAAATGTTTTTATGGATTTTCAATGATATGAAAATGAAAATAAAGATAAAATAAAGGTTTCTAATGAGCACTAAAAGTCTACAACATTTCATCTCAAGATTTCAAGTTAAAATGATGGAAATCACTAAACCTGCGCACTTGCACGATAAAAATCATAACTAAATCATACTGACTCGAAAAAGGGTGATTCCGGTGTCCAGACGTCCGTAACTCAAAAATCTACAGCTATCGTGAAGACACCATATGCGGACCGCGTACCTATCTACGCGAAACGAGTAATGTTTGTCGACATAAAAAGTTTGTCGACATAAAAAGTTGATGGCTAGACAACTTTATGTCTCCACTTTCACGTGATTTTATTTTTTTTCCTTCTTTAGTTTATTTATTTATTATATTACATTATTTATGATTATATTATTATATTAATTATTATTATATTATTATATTATATTTAACAGAACGAAATTCGCCTATACATATGTTTCTGTTTTCGGTGATATTGAAACACACACATATACTCTATTTATCTCTATAATCCGTATTACATACATTATTATTATTATTATTATTAATATTATTATTATTCTTAAGATTATTATTATTAGTAATCTTAATATTATAATTATTAATATGAATTATTATTATACATAAAATACTACGACGAGGTCATGAGCATGTCACTTTCAAACTGGTTTTCAAACGGGATAGAGCTAAGAAAATTATGAGTTATAGCTATGGAGGTTATGGGAAATATTCATGGGTATTGTTCGCAAGTCAAACCTAGTGTTTATCATCTCTGTTGCGTCTACGTACTTTTTGAAATATTGAATCACAATATTAATACGTAAGCATTATATTTTATCTTTTATAAATTAATAGTGTATACATGTCTAGTACTCGAGTATATATATTTATACATGTTTGTATGCTAAATTTCGTCATTAAACAGATTATAATGAATCACGAATTAAATACATATATTACTGGTAAAAGGTATATGATATACATGTTTTCGGAAAACTGGCGAAAAATCAATAACTTTTCATTTAGATATCGAATAGTTTCGATGAACAGATTAAAAGATATGATCAACTGAATTATGATTGACGTTAATTGGAATTGCTTTTGAATCTGCAACTAATATTTAAACAACTTGTTTGTAAGATTGATAAATTGAATTTTTGAATATTACCAACCGAGTAAATGAATCCTTATACAAGGTACGTCTCGTTTTTGTTAAACAACTGTCAAAATTGACTTTTTGAAACGACTTTGGATAACTTTTGTATGTCGATCTCGAGCATTAGGATTGTGATACACTATGACCTGACCTAGCATGATAGACATTTACTGACCAACATATGTTCTCTAGGTTGAGATCTACGGCTATTTGATATTCCGAGTTTCGATCACATTTCGGTGAACGACTTTATGTGCTGCTAAGGTGAGTTTCATTGCTCCCTTTTTAATTGCTTTTGCAATATATATTTTTGGGCTGAGAATACATGCAATTTATTTTAAACGCAATGGATACAAGTACATAGTTAATTCTACACTGAGTTTGAACTGAAAATCCCTTAGCTTTGGTAACTAGTAGCTGCCAGTACATAGGATATGGACTGGTGGGCATGAATAACAGTATTTGGATCCATAGGGCTTGACATCCCTGTCCGAGCTAGAGCACTAGCCTTTTAACGGATGTGTGTTATTTGAAGTTAGGACACGTTGGTTTGCGTGTATTAAAATGAATGGGGTATTTATCATTATAACATTAAAGCTTAGTTACCAGGGTGCTCTGTTATGTAGAATCTATTGATAAACATTTCTGGATGAAACAACTGAAATCTTGTGATCCACCTTTATAAACAGATTATGTGTAACACTAAAACTATGAACTCACCAACCTTTGTGTTGACAGTTGTTAGCATGTTTATTCTCAGGTTCCCTAGAAGCCTTCCGCTGTTTGCTTATATGTTAGACAAGCTATGTGCATGGAGTCTTACATGGCATATTTTTCAAGGAAACGTTGCATTCACCAAATCATCACCATGTATCTATTTTGACTGCATTATCAACGGAAGTATTATTGTAAACTATTATTTAAGGTGATTCTCTATATCTAGAAATCATCATATGTCGAAAACATTGGATTTAAATATTCATTTATGGTATACCTTTTCAAAAGAATGCAATGTTTACAAAACATATCATATAGAGGTCAAATACCTCGCAATGAAATCGATGAATGACGTGTTCGTCCATATGGATTTGGAGCGATCGTCACAGAAACCAAGGAGTACCAACACTAATAAACGATGATGTGACGACCCGGAAAATTTTGACTAATTTTAAACCAAACTCTTGATACGATATAATATTTTTGACACGATAAGAAAAGTCCGTTAGGTTGTGTCTTAAAAATTTTGAACTGTTTCATATATCCAATAGACCTTCGACCGGTTTCGATGATTCACGAACAATTAATTATAAATATGTGTGTGTGTGTGTGTGTGTGTGTATATATAAATAATAATTAAAAATATAATTTGAAATATTATATGTTGTATTAAAAATTAATTATGTAAAATAAAATAAAAATATGATATTATGATAATTAATATTTAAAACATATACATATATATATATATATATATATATATATATATATATATATATATATATATATATATATATATATATATATATATATATATATATATATATATATATATATATATATATATATATATATATATATATATATATATAAGTATATTAAATATATATTTCGTTATTTCGAATCTATTTAGTAAAAGACAATAACACTCAATTGCCATTTGACGAATATTATACAAGTTTAATATGAACGTATATGATTTTAAAATAAACGGTGATACGAAAATGAGTTCTATAAACTTTAGGTTTATTAAAAATGTATTTAGGAACTATTTGTTAACTTTTAACACTTTTTATATTTTACCCTGAATCGAGAGGGACAGTTGGTGTAATTTTTATTTAATAAATTAACGACCAAATCTTACACAATAATGACAAAATTGAATAAATATAATTAAAATAAAAATTTGGGATTTTTCCGAATAAGTTTATCCGCCACTGAATAACAACGGACCAAGATGTACCAATCCGCGAATTAATGTCGGTAGATGAGTACAAACTGGGTGGCTGCTTTACTGTATCTATCTTTGAAATTCACTTCACTTACTACTAACTTTTATTATTATATTATAATTATATTATTGTTATTAATTATTATTAATATTATAATTATATAATATATGTGTATGTATGCAGTTTAGAGAGGAGATAAATAGATAGAAAGAACATCACACCCTTAACATCTATTTACTTATGTATCATCCTCTTGTTTCGGTCGACTAAAGCACCACTCCCACTACCACCTTACAACCACTGTTACTACCATGAAAAACCATCATCGAAGCCACCATACTACCACCATTCACCACCTTAAAACCACCTTCACAAAACCACCCTCTTCATCATCGAACCACCCTCAAACTCGACACCATCATCTTCACCAAAACCATCACCATATCCGCCACCACGTAGGCTAATTTAGCTACTATGTATGCTACTGTCTTTACAACTTAAACCGTCCCTCGCTACATTTTTTTTTTTCCTTTTCCTTTTATGTTTTAAACCAAGGATACCACCTTCGTTATTTTTTTCTCTCTCTTCTTCTTTCTGCAGCTCGCAACCGAGACCCAAACACCTTGTAGTGCCACTGTTTTGGTTGCTGCTATACTACGACTGCTTTCTGTGTAAACCTACATCCATTAAACCACCACCATCATCGATCCTTCCTCCTACTCGTCTCTTCTACGGTTCGATCAAGATCAAGAACCCTATCAAATCTGCTGCAATTTAATCGTTGTTTTAGGTTACTGTTTTCATTCGTAAAAACACTCAAGAACATCCCATTAATTGACCAGATCACCTGCTTGTATGTCTGTTTTGTTTCTGCCATACAACACCCACATGATGAAGACGATGTATACTAAATTTTATCGATGATGAAGATAATGATGATAGTGTATTAACGACGATGATGATATGTGGTGATGATGAATCGTTTGTTGTTCTGGGTCCAGACAAAAACCATCGGCGAATTTGATTAGAATTTGTTAATGGACCTTTGCACCCATATAATAAAATAAAACAATTAATACTTGGGCCGGTTTTTTTTTTAGTTAAGAGGTTTGCATATGAGATTTGATTTTGGGCTGTAAACTATGATTGGGCTTTTAGAATTGGGTGGCTATTCTCTTGTTGCCATCGAGACCCAATAACCTTCCTTTTGGTTATTTTGATGTTATGATGAATAATGAAAATCGATTAAAAGATTATGGTGACGAGGTTACGAGATTTGATGATGATTGTGATTAAGATTACGATGATGATGATTAATGTAGTAGTATGATAGTAAGGATGATGATGAAGATAATTGGATTTTGTTTAATGAAGAAAAAGAAATAAAAGAAAACAGAAAAATCGAAGTTAACTAAAATTAATATGGGGTTTATATCAGAAACGAAACTGATGGAGCGATGGTTAAGGGAGTTATCGGGTTAACAGGGGGTCGCGGGTTCAAACCCGGGCTTGGGCACTTTTTTTAAAAAAAGGGCTACTTCTTTGAGGTAGTTATTACTAATAATCTTATTATTATTATTATTTCATAATTATTATTGTTATTATTATCATTATTTATTATTGATTGTTATCATGTAATTATTATTATTACTAATATTAGAAATAAGATTATTAGTATAATTAATATTATTATCATTATTATTATTACTAAAATATATATTATTATTATTATTAATATGAGTGTTAGTATTATGATTATCATAAGTATCATTATTATTAATAACAGTATTAGAATTATCATTTAACATTAATATTAGTATTACTATTAAAATTTCTATTAAAATCATCATTTTTATTAAAAGTACCATTATTATTTAAAATATTATCTGTATGAAAACTAAAATTTTTATCTTATCATTATTGTCATTTTTATTAAAATTATTATTATTACTAACATTACTTTTATTATTAGTATTATTAACAAGACTATTAATATCAGTATCGTTACTAAATCTAATTACTTTTAGTATTATTATTATTATCATAAAAAGATACAAATTTTTATTTATTATTATTATTGATATTATTTTACAAAATAAATAGCTATATAAGAATATATTTAAAACACATCACGTAACAACATTAATACTTTCATAATAAATACTAATTATTTATCTAAAGTATATATAAAATAAGTATAGTTAATTTAGTTATTAATGAAACATACAAGTTACTAACATAACAATTAATAATAAAACATAAACATGTTCGATTATGATTATATGTTTTAATATATATAATTGATATAGGTTCGTGAATCTGAGGCCAACCTTGCATTGTTCAGTTCTGTCGTATGCATATTTTTGCTACGAAATATCGTATCTTAAGTTTCATTTGCTCCCTTTTTAAATGCTTTTGCAGTATATATTTTTGGGACTGAGAATACATGCACTGCTTTTATAAACGTTTTACGAAATAGACACAAGTAATCAAAACTACATTCTATGGTTGGATTATCGAAATCGAATATGCCCCTTTTATTAGCTTGGTAGCCTTAGATTTGGTGTTTATTATAATTGACACCAATTGACGCGAATCCTAAAGATAGATCTATGGACCTCGACAAGTCCCATTCGGGTTACGAATGCTTTAGTACTTCGATTATCATATCCGATGAGAGTCCCGGAATGATGGGGATATTCTATATGCATCATGTTAGTTCGGTTATCAAGCCTTCACCATATGAATAATTTTTTTTAATTTGCGGGTTACGCGTATTATTTTGTACTCGGGTTACGTGTACAATTAATTATCTGAAATCTTGTGGTCTATTAATATATTGAAATGATTTTTATGATAAACCTATGAACTCACCAACCTTTTGGTTGACACTTTAAAGCAAGTTTATTCTCAGTTATGAAAGAAACCTTCCGCCGTGCATTTGCTCATTCTAGAGATATTACATGGAGTCGCTCATGGCATATTTAGGACAATACCTCGCAATGGGACCAAATGTTATTGTATTCATCCAGATGGATTAGGATGGAGTATGACATGTGGTATCAGAGCGGTGGTCTTAGCGAACCAGGTCTTGCATTAGTGAGTCTGATTGATAGTCGTTAGAATGCATTAGAAAGTCTGTACTTCGACCTTAGTTGCATATCATAAGTTTTGTTTATGATTCCTAGTGGAAAATTTCTTGCTTATCATTACTAAGTCTAGACACGTCTTCCTGCACTTATTGCGTAAATAGTGTATAGATAAATTCATATCTTAGCATATCTGTTATTATAAACTATGTCTGACAGCTTTCAAAGATTCCTCCGTGACATATGGGATTTTGGTATTGTATATACATATGTAAATTATGTATTGAAGCATACCAAATTAAATCCTATAATCTATTTCCTATCGAAAATAATTTATCTGAACGTGCAAGATGAAACTCGCTACTAGTTCAAATTCCTCGGATTCCGACAGCTATTCCGATATGGATTTCCAATCGAGTTTCGAAGGCAGTGTAACCAGATATGGATCAACCAATCAGCCATCATCAATTCTGGATGAATTGGGGATGGGTTCGTAGTCGACTAAATCAATGGAGACAAAAAGAAGGCGATTCTTTCAATCCACTAAATTCCCCTCTTGACGAAGAACCTGAAGCACTTACCGGTGAACCTGTCTGAAACACCATTTTCACCTTCATTTCCAGAACAGCTCACAACGATTACATAATATCTACAATTCTAAACTTTATTCATCAGCTTGTTCAAACCGTCAACCATCCCGAAATAATAGAAGAAGTCAACGGACTTCGTGCTCGAGTAGTAGCTTTAGATATTACGAGGCACAACTTGAGGCATCACCGTCATCACCGGCACCAATAGTACCACCAACAACACAAGCCTCAACATCACACGCCTCAACATTTCGATCTTTACCTCGAGCATAATCATCGTTCTACATGACGTTCTACATCATTTATCTTCGTTCGACCTGATGATTATGTAATCTCTAATGTTTATAGATTATGTACTCTAGTTCTAACCTTAAATCATATGAGTTTAATATCATATTAACTTAGTAAATCCATGGTTACATCTGAAGAAAATATATATGTAAGTATATTTTCATAAAGATTGTAATTAAAAATTCTTTTGTACAAACTGTTAATCGTGAAAATATTTTAACGGGTAGGTAATACCCAAGAAATATTTAGATTTCACATTAATAAGTTACACTGTACACTCTTCAGTTCTGATTCAGCAGTCATTAACAATACTGCTCAAATCCGCACATATACGTATCCGTTCACCAAAGAACAACTATTTTCATTCAAATTCAAGTTCATATTCGGATTTTGACTTAACAGAATCCAACAAGTAGCATAATGAAGAAAATATTGGACAAAAATAAAACTTGTTAGAAACAAACAAATTAACTATGAGAAATTTTGTTAAGAATCCACGCTAACAAAATCCTAGCTAACTGTTCCTAGCTAACTGTTAATTCCTTATTACATTTTTTTATCGCAATTTTAATTCTCTCAATTTTATTTGTCATCATTTAATTTCTGTTATTTATTTTACGCACTTTAAATATCGTCGGATAAATCGGGACACGTATACAATGTTTTGACATATCATATCGACGTCATCTATATATATTATTTTGAATAACTGTAAGTCACTCTATATGGCAGAAATGCTCGAGTTAGCATATAAAGGGTCGAGGTTGATTCTAAAATAATATATATACTTTGAGTTGTGATCGAGTCTGAGACATGTATACAATGGGTAATGACACGTATTAATCAATTCGAATATAATATATTAAACTATATATGAATTATTGAACTACTAACTGTAGACTACTAACTGTGGACTACTAACATTGGACAATTAAAATGAATTAAAATATTGACTATAACATATGAAACTAAACATTTCTTCAAATTTTCCACTTGATTTCATCTTGAACATCCTTTGTATCTTGACGATTACCATCAACATTTAATCATCTAAAAACACAATTCTCTTGAAACCACCTTGGATTGATAACTGATGATTCATATATGGTATCATTAAATGCAGAGGAAACAGCAAAATTGTAGATGGTCTAAACGGCTAAAAGTTTGATAATAAAGAATGGAAGGTTGGGAACGCTCGATAGAAAATTTGGTACTGAAAAACGCATTGAGCTAACCCTGAAGGAGACTGAGGACAAATACAAGGACCAAACCCTATATTCAAAGAATCCAGATAATTCTGTATCCGATGAAATCTTTAGAGAATATCTTGCTCCGTACTCATGTTAAATCTTGTGGAAAATCTTTCTTCATCAACCTTCGATCTTAGAAATTCTGAAAATATCATCATAAATATCTTCGATATTTCTGAGGATATTTTCATAACTCTTCTTATCCGAAATTAGTTATCTCTTCATGCTATATATATATTACATCATAAAAGAAAATGTTTTAGTTTCTAAATTCGATAACCTTCGAGTTTAAATTATGAATGACTTTTGGAGAAGTGTTGGGGATTGAAGCATGAGTTATTATAATATAATGATGCCTGACCAACGTGATTATATTAAAGTAAGTCATGCTGAATTTCTAATGAAACGTGATGATGGTTCACAGACCTTACCCTCATCATGTGTCATGTTACACGACTCTTTCACTTTATTTAACCTCTAAACATATCAAGAAAATATTTTCTTGATGGTTCTGTCTTTTTCGTGATTTCTGGTAATTTAACAGATTAAATCGTGCTATTACTTTTCCTTTCTGCTTATAATCTTAGTTATGTTCTTTCGAACTTCATACCTACAAACCGAGACGTCGTAATCTCTTTGCTTAAAGTCGGGAAAATAAACAAAAGCATGAAGCTCCAAAATATAAGAGAGAATATAAGCACGACAACAACATGGGAATTACAAACTGTGTATATCTATGCGAATAGCAAGATAAAGACACGGGAGAATTAAAAACACAATAAACCCAAGGTAATAGTAGAAGAAAATAAATTCCTCCGGTGGAAGATGAAAAAAAAGAATGAAGGAAACGATAGTCAGGAAAATATCAAGAATCAGAACGGGATGGAGCACTTCCACAATCTTTTGAAAGTTGGAATTTAGGAAAGTAAGATGAGAATGGTGATAATAAAGAAACAAAGATGGTGAATTTATAGTGAAATATCAGACGTAGCAATCGAGGAAGATTACCGCATTTAATCAAAAAGGATCTTAATTTCCTTAATTACCGAAGGATCAAATCTTATATAGATTACGAAGATTTTCTTTAATTTCCTTGAATTCCAAAAATCAACCGTGACTAAGTCAAAAGTTAATTCTCTATCTCAATCTTTTGTAATAGCTTCACTCTTACTCTTCGAGTGATCGAGTTGTCTTATTCATATTACCCTATGGTAATAAAACTCTATTTATCAACTCATATTCGTCATGAAAACATTTTTATTGTTAGCCATGACAACCTCGATCAAATTTCGGGACGAAATTTCTTTAACGGGTAGGTACTGTGACGACCCGGAAAATTTCGACTAATTTTAAACCAAACTCTCGATACGATATAATATTTTTGACACGATAAGAAAAGTCTGTTAGGTTGTGTCTCAAAATTTTTGAACTGTTTCATATATCCATTTGACCTTCGACCGGTTTCGACGATTCACGAACAATTAATTGTAAATAGATATGTGTATATATATATATATATATATATATATAAATAATAATTGAAAATATAATTTGAAATATTATATGTTGTATTAAAAATTAATTATGTGAAATAAAATAAAAATATGATATTATGATAATTAATATTTAAAACATATCTATATATATAAATAAAGTATATTAAATATATATTTCGTTATTTTGAATCTATTTAGTAAATGCCAATAACACTCAATTTCCATTTGACGAATATTAAACAAGTTTAAAACAAAATTATATGATTTTAAAATAAACGGTGATACGAAAATGAGTTCTATAAACTTTAGGCTTATTAAAAATGTATTTAGGAACTATTTGTTAAGTTTTAACACTTTTTATATTTTACCCTGAATCGAGAGGGACAGTTGGTGTAATTTTTATTTAATAAATTAATGACCAAATCTTACACCATAATGACTGAATTGAATAAATATAATTAAAATAAAAATTTGTGATTTTTCCGAATAAGTTTATCCGCCACTGAATTACAACGGACCAAGATGTACCACTCCGCGAATTAATGTCGGTAGATGAGTACAAACTGGGTGGCTGCTTTACTGTATCTATCTTTGAAATTCACTTCACTGATTACTAACTTTTATTATTATATTATAATTATATTATTGTTATTAATTATTATTAATATTATAATTATATAATATGTATGTATGTATGCAGTTTAGAGAGGAGTTAAATAGATAGAAAGAACATCACACCCTCACCATCTATTTACTTATGTATCATCTTCTTGTTTCAGTTGACTAAAGCACCACTCCCACTTCCACCTTACAACCACTGTTACTACCATGAACAACCATCATCGAAGCCACCATACTACCACCATTGACCACCTTAAAACCACCTTCACACAACCACCCTCTTCACCATCGAACCACCCTCAAACTCGATACCATCATCTTCACCAAAACCATCACCATATCCGCCACCATGTAGGCTCGTTTAGCTGCTATGTATGCTACTATCTTTATAATTTAAACCGTCCCTCACTACATTTTTTTCCTTTTCCTTTTCTGTTTTAAACCAAGGACACCACCTTCGTTATTTTCTTCTCTCTCTTCTTCTTTCTGCAACTATCAACCGAGACCCAAACACCTTGTAGTACCACTGTTTTGGTTGCTGCTATACCACGACTGCTTTCTGTGTAAACCTACATCCATTAAACCACCACCATCATCGATCCTTCCTCCTACTCGTCTCTTCTGCAGTTCAATCAAGATCAAGAACCCAATTGAATGTGCTGCAATTTAATCGTTGTTTTAGGTTAATGTTTTCATTCATAAAAACACCCAAGAACATCCCATTAATTGACCAGATCACCTGCTTGTATGTATGTTTCGTTTCTGTCTGACAACACCCACGTGATGAAGATGATGTATAGTAAATTTTATCGATGATGAAGATAATGATGATATTGTATTAACGACGATGATGATATGTGGTGATGATGAACCGTTTGTTGTTCTAGGTCCAGATAAAAACCATCGGTTTATTTGATTAGAATTTGTTAATGGACCTTTGCACCCATATAATCAAATAAATACAATTAATATTTGGGCCGGTTTTTTTTAGTTAAGGGGTTTGCATATGAGATTTGATTTGGGGCTGTAAACTATGATTGGGCTTTTGGAATTGGGTGGCTATTCTCTTGTTGCCATCGAGACCCATAACCTTCCTTTTGGTTATTTTGATGTTATGATGAAGAATGAAAATCGATTAAAAGATTATGGTGACGAGGTTACGAGATTTGATGATGATTGTGATTAAGATTACGATGATGATGATTAATGTAGTAGTATGATAGTAAGGATGATGATGAAGATAATAGGGTTTTGTTTAATGAAGAAAAAGAAATAAAAGAAAACAGAAAAATCGAAGTTAACTAAAATTAATATGGGTTTTATATCAGAAATGAAACTGATGGAGCGACGGTTAAGGGAGTTATCGGGTTAACGGGAGGTCACGGGTTCAAACCTGGGCTTGGGCACTTTTTTTTTTTTTAAAAAGGGCTACTTCTTTGAGGTAGTTATTACTAATACTCTTATTATTATTATTTCATAATTATTATTGTTATTATTATCATTATTTATTATTGATTATTGATTGTTATGATGTAATTATTATTATTACCAATATTAGAAATAAGATTATTAGTATAATTAATATTATTATCATTATTATTATTACTAAAATATATATTATTATTATTATTATTATTATTAATATGAGTATTAGTATTATGATTATCATAAGTATCATTATTATTAATAATAGAATTAGAATTATCATTTAACATTAATATTAGTATTATTATTAAAATTTCTATTAAAATCATCATTTTTATTAAAAGTACCATTATTATTTAAAATATTATCTCTATGAAAACTAACATTTTTATCTTATCATTATTATCATTTTTATTAAAATTATTATTATTACTAACATTACTTTTATTATTAGTATTATTAACAAGACTATAAATATCAGTATCATTACTAAATCTAATTACTTTTAGTATTATTATTATTATCATAAAAAGATACAAATTTTTATTTATTATTGTTGATATTATTTTACCAAATAAATAGCTATATAAGAATATATTTAAAACACATCACATAACAACATTAATACTTTCATAATAAATACTAATTATTTATCTAAAGTATATATAAAATAAGTATAGTTAATTTAGTTATTAATGAAACATACAAGTTACTAACATAACAATTAATAATAAAACATAAACATGTTCGATTACGATTATATGTTTTAATATATATAATTGATATAGGTTCGTGAATCCGAGGCCAACCTTGCATTGTTCAGTTCCGTCGTATGCATATTTTTACTACAAAATATCGTATCGTGAGTTTCATTTGCTCCCTTTTTAAATGCTTTTGCAATATATATTTTTGAGACTGAGAATACATGCGCTGATTTTATAAATGTTTTACGAAATAGACACAAGTAATCGAAACTACATTCTATGGTTGGATTATCGAAATTGAATATGCCCCTTTTATTAGCTTGTTAGTCTAAGAATTGGTGTTTATTATAATTTCCACCAATTGACGCGAATCCTAAAGATAGAACTATGAACCTCGACAAGTCCCATTCGGGTTATGAATGCTTTAGTACTTCGATTATCATATCCGACGAGAGTCCCGGAATGATGGGGATATTCTATATGCATCCTTTTAGTTCGGTTATCAAGCCTTCACCATATGAATGATTTTTTTTTAATTCGCGGGTTACATGTATTATTTTGTACTCGGGTTACGTGTACAATTAAATATTTGAAATCTTGTGGTCTGTTAAAATATTGAAATGATTGTTATGATAAACCTATGAACTCACCAACCTTTTGGTTGACACTTTAAAGCATGTTTATTCTCAGGTATGAAAGAAACCTTCCGCTGTGCATTTGCTCATTCTAGAGATATTACATGGAGTCGCTCATGGCATGTTTAGGACAGTACCTCGCAATGGGACCAAATGTTATTGTATTCGTCCAGATGGATTAGGAAGGGGTATGACAGATGAAGTAATGATTCATAACTTCATTGGAGAAACATTCTGCGGTGATTATGTAATCTCTAAAGTCTTAGAGATTATCTATCCTAGCCTTAACCATAAATTAGTTGAGTGGAGCGAAATGATTGAAGGAAGAGTATAAACCTTGACAAGAAGGGTGCGTGATTTACAAGCTGGACTTATTATACAAATGCCACCGGTAGTACCACCAGCATCACCATCAGTATCACCAACACAAGCAACACCTGTAGCACCACAAGCTACACCAGCTCCATAACCATCAATGATATCAATACCACAATCATCAATGGGTATATTGAAATAACGAGGTATGGAAGTATTAACTCATTATTTCCAAGGAATTTATATATTATAAAAATTTTGAAACCATAATATATCTGTTCGAACTAAGCTATTATGTATGAATTGAAAAAGAGTAGATACTACTCGGTTAATTCATATTACTAATAAGCTATGATGTACATCCTTCATTAATGATTTAACAATCGTTAACTATAATCTCTGCTTTAACTTAATAGATTCCGTTTCATAATAAGCTAAGTGTATTATTCAATTACATGTTTGATTTTACACTTTTGATATACTCGAAACTTCCTAGAAAACATCATTCATATCTTGCAAAGTTCGCAAGAATTCCACGAGCACCAACATCATTCACCGAGAAAATATCAATAAAAATGAATAATGAAGTATTGATTCATGATTTCATTTACGTTGAAGAAATAATACATGAAGATTACGTAATTTCTAAAGTTTTAGAGATTATTCATTTCTAGTTCCAGCCGAAAATCAAATGAGTTTAATATTAACTCATTAAATCTGTATTACATTTGAAGAAAATATACATACATATATTTTCATAAAGACTATAATGAAAATTCTCTTGTACAAAATATTATTTGTGAAACTTTTAACGGGTAGGTAATACCCGAGAGATATATAAATTCATAATTAATATGTTACATTATTCAATTCTAATTCAGCAAATCATCAACTATACTCATTACTTTCACAACGATATACATTCTTTCATAAAAATTAAAATAACCATACGCATTCAAATTCAATTATATATTCTGATTTTAACATATCAGAATCCAAGTCGAGATAAAACCGATATCATCACTCTTAGATCCCTACAGCTTTCAAAGCTATACTTTGACTTCAAAACTATGCTAGAACATCACTTGAAATGACCCGTTCATATACATTATAAACGATTCATAATAGTTGATTACATCGCGAGGTATTTGACCTCTATATGATACATTTTACAAACATTACATTCGTTTTTAAAAGACAAACTTTCTTTACAACGAAAGTTGACGGCATGCATACCATTTCATAATACATCCAACTATAATTGACTTAAAAATAATCTTGATGAACTCAATGACTCGAATGCAACGTCTTTCAAAATATGCCATGAATGACTCCAAGTAATATCCTTAAAATGAGCTAATGCACAGCGGAAGATTTCTTTAATACCTGAAAATAAACATGCTTTAAAGTGTCAACCTAAAGGTTGGTGAGTTCATAGGTTTATCATAACAATCATTTCAATATATTAATAGACCACAAGATTTCCGTTTATAAATATATGTACACTCGCAAGTGTATAAAACCGTTCTGCTTATGTTGAGGCCTCAGTAACCAACCTTAACAATAATATAGTAAGTCATCTTCGCAAAGATGGATACGTACACTCGCAAGTGTATAAATAATCCTCGAAGTACTAAACATCCGCCCACTAGCTCTTATGTCTAGTGCAGCCTACAGGATGGGGGTGTTAAGCCCGATAGATCTATCTTTAGGATTCGCGCTCACATGCTCTTATAACATGTAACTAAATTACCTAGCACATCAATCCGCAGAATTATCATTTTTGATCACTTGTCACTATTTATTAAAGCATTTATAAAAGCAGCGCATGTATTCTCAGCCCAAAAATATATATTGCAAAAGCAATTAAAAAGGGAGCAAATGAAACTCACCATACTGTATTTCGTAGTAAAAATACATATAACGTCATTTAACAAGTGCAAGGTTGGCCTCGGATTCACGAACGTATCAATATTGAGATTCAATATTGCAGGAAAGTACGTAGACGCAACGGAGATGATAAACACTAGATTGACCTCACGAGCATACCCATGAACCATACCCATCACCTCCATAGCTATAACCCATAATTTCCTTAGCTTCGACTCATTATTTTGAAATCACTCGGACATCACTCCGTCGTAATATTCTATGTATACTAATAATATCTTGAAATAATACAGAGCAAATATATATATATATATATATATATATATATATATATATATATATATGTAAATCGGTTGAGAGAGTTTAGAGAAATATATTTTCAAGTTTCTATGAAATAATGAAACCTATTGAATTCTATTTATAATAGATTTTTGAATTATTAAAGTGAATTATTAAAGTGAATTATTAAAGTATGAATTATTAAAGTGAATTATTAAAGTATGAATTATTAAAGTGAATTATTAAAGTATGAATTATTAAAGTGAATTATTAAAGTTAAAGTAAAGTAAAAGTAAAGTAAAGGTAAAGTTAAAATATAGTAAAAGTATAAAAACTATGTATGTATAATACGCGTATAAATATATATAATATTAATTTAAATCGTTATATATATTTAATGAAATAAAATATAAATATCATTATATTTATTATACTGGTTAATTAATGAGTTGTCAAAAGTGATTCTAGATATTTATAAAAGTTATATATATTTTAATAATAAAGTTCTTTTTAAACTGAAAACGTTTTTGTACGTTTGAAAATAGATTAATAGAATATTATGGAAACCAATTCTCCACTAACTTTTGTCTAACTTTCGTAAATGACACTTTTTGTTTTTATTTATAAATAGCTTTACAAATTATTCCGAATATCGTTAAAAGGAATAGATTTTCTCAATCATAGTGGACCTCTCAACAGAGACTTGTAATCATAATTCAATGTTTCTGATAATTCAAGCATTTAATATATTTTTTTTAATTTCGTCGATAATCATATTGAAACAAATACGTTCATGTAAAGCATTATACGTTTAAATACTTTTTTGAAATTTTCAATTTATAATATATACACATATACATACATATTCATATATGTTCATTTAATGGTTCGTGAATCATTGGAATTTGGTCGAGGTTTAAATGAATGTATAAACATAGTTTAAAATCCTTGAGATTTAACTTAACAAACATTGCTTATCGTGTCAGAATAATATAAAGATAAAGTTTAAATTTAGTCGGAAATTTCTGGGTCGTCACAGTACCTACCCGTTAAAGAAATTTCGTCCCCGAAATTTGATAGAGGTCGTCATGACTAACAATGAGAATGTTATTATGACGACTATAAAGTTTTATCATGTCTAAGAAGTATGGATAAAATAATTCGATTACTCAAAGCGTATGAGGGAAGTTATCGTAAATGAAGGAAATAAGATTATAGTGATTCGTCATATCTTTTGACGTCATCACAATTGATCTCCGAATTTAAAGAAAATCTTTGTAATCTATGTTGGATTTGATGCTTCGGTGATTAAGGAGATTATGATTCTCTTCGAATTAATACGATAATCCATCTTGATTTCTCTGTCGGGTATTTCACTATAAATCCACCTCCTTCGTTTCCTTACAACTCACACCTTCTATTCTTTCTCCCTCAACTCATATTTTAAAGTATTTGTCAATATGCTTCATCCAGTACTGATTCTCGATATACTCCTCACTTTCATATCTGTCATTCTTCTTTTTCATCTGCCGCCGGAAGAATCTATTTACTTCTACTATACTCTTAGTTTTATAGTGTTTTTAGTTCTCCCGTGTCTTTATATTGCTATATGCATTGATATATACGGTTTGTGATTTCTGGGTTGTTGTTGGGTTTTATATCTTCCCTTATATTTCAAAGTCCTTGCTTCTTTTATAATCATTGTCATCCACAGTTAATGCTCTCTTCTATTTGCTATGATTTATACTCCCATTTCTAGTTCGGAGCTTTGTCCTTTCGTTTCTTCTTCTTGCGATTAAGCACCGCTTGTAATGGTCCAGAATTTGCAGATATAAATTTCGGAATGAACATTGTTAATGTTCTAGGAAGGAAATTGTAATGACACGATCTTGATTTGTTAATTTACCAAAATACCCTGAAAAGACCGAATCATCAAGAAAATATATTCTTGATATTTTTAGAGATTAAATAGAATACAAGAGTCGTGTAACATAGCACATGATGACGTTATGATCTGTGAATCATCATGTTCTATTTAGAAACTCATCATGAATTACTATAATATAATCACGTTGATCAAGTGTCATTATATTATACTAACTCATGCTTCAGCTCCCAACACTTCTTCAAGAATATTCCTATTTTAAACTCGAATGTTTCAGAATTTAGAAACTAAAATAGTTTCCTTTATGATATAATACAGATAGCGCGAAGAGGTAAATGATTTCAGATAAGAATAATTATAAAAATATCTTCAGAAGTATGGATGATATTTATAATGAAAGATACGATGATATCTTAGAATGTCTAATATCATGGGATGATGAAGGATATTGTCCGCAGGGGTTTAGAGTTAGGAGCAAGGTATTCGTTAATGACTTCAGCAAGTAATGAATCATTTGGATCCTTTGAAGGCAGGTTCAGCCTTTATGATTTGTCCACAGCCTCCTTCATACTTTGCCCAATCCGTTTTCCAGTTCTAAAGCTTCTCTTTTTCTGAGCTTTGCCAATATACTATCCTTTATAATCCAACTTTTTAATGTTAAGGTCGTTTACAGTTTTTGTTGCTTCATCAGCATTTTTCAAAATTTCGAGAACTGGTTCGCAGTTTAAGGTGTTTTTCAGAAATTTCTCATTCAAAGAATGTAAGTCTTGGAGGTAGACGTTGTGTGTATATGTAATTGTTGATGTAGACATGCTGCGAGGTTTCAAAATACTGATTGCTGATTCTCAATAATTGATATGGCAATTCTTGTTATAAGGTACGAATAAATATATGATAGGGTTTCGATAATTATAATGATTTTTTTTTTTTTTTGGAAAGTCAAAGATCAGTGAAGTTGTTGGTAAGTTTATTGCTAATGTGGTGAATATAAACGATTCCTCGGTAACGTTGGCGAAAGGGCAACGTATCTATCGAGATTATAATAAGACTAGTCCGACTGAAAAGTCGAAGTTGACTTGCTGGAGCTGTGACAAAACTGTCTACTTTGAAAAGGAATTGAAAAGTCATTTTAGCTAATAAATGCCAAAGGGTCTGACACGGATACGTGTTGAACTATGACTTTGGCTTCGAGAGCTTTTTTTAGGTACATAAATGTGGGTAATATGTGGTTGGATCATCATCTCGATTGTTCATTGTTTGAAGTGTCTTCAAAAACTTCGGAGAGTTTGAACACAGTTTGTAATCATTAATATACATATGATGTTCTAACACAGTTTTGAAGTCAAGGTATAGCTTTGAAAGATGTAGGAATCTAAGAGTGATGTCTTCTGTTAAATCATGACTTGGATTTTGATTTGTCAAAATCAGAATGCGTAATCAAATTTGGGTGAGAATGGTTGTTTTGATTACTATACAAGAATGTATATTGTTGTGAGATTTTGGGAGTATAGTTGATGATTTGCTTAATCAGATTCGAAAAATGTAACATATTAATTGTGAATTTATATATCTCTCGGGTATTACCTACCCGTTAATTTTTTTTTTTCACAATTAATATTTTGTACACCAGAATTTTATTACAGTCTTTATGAAAATATATATGTGCATATTTTCTTCAGATGTAACATAGATTTAATGAGTTAATATTAAATTAAACTCATTTGATTTACGGTTGAAACTAGAACTGAATAATCCCTAAAGACTTTAGAAATTACATAACTTCTACGGAGTATTTATTCAATAAAATTGAAATTATGAATTAATACTTCGTTATTTGTTGGTGTTTGTAACCCTTGCACCATATTCTCTAAAGCCACTACTCGAGCGCGAAGCGCGTTGACTTCTTCTGTTACACCGGGGTGATTGTCGGTTCGGACGAGCGGATAAATAAAATCTCGAATTTGATGTAGTATATAATCGTGACGAGATACTCTGAAAATGAGAGAGCAAATGGTGTTTCAGACCGGTTCGCCGGTAAGTGCTTCAGGTTCATCGCCAAGAGGGCAATGTGGTGGATGGAAGGGATCACCTTCTTCTTGTCTCCAATTATTGAGGAGGCTACGAACCTATCTCCAATTCATCCAGAATAGATGATGGTTAATTGGTTGATCCATTCCGGTCACACTGCTTTCGGAGCTTGAGTGGGATTCCATATCGGAATTCGAGGGACTTGAACTAATGACGAATTTCATTTCGTTCGATTGAATAAAGGATTTTTCGATATGAAATGATTTTTCAGCTATCGGGTGGTATTCTAATTACATAGAATATCTATATATATAGCGCAAAAGATTTCGTAGATTACGGAGGAATTTACGGAATATGTCAGGAAAAGTTTACAGTAACAGATACGTTAAGATATGAATTAGCAGATACGCTAAGATATGAATTTTGTCTATACACTATACATGCAATCAATGCAATAAGATGTGTCTAGACTAAGAATGATAAGCAAGTAATTTCTGACAAGAATGATGAGCAAAACTTTTAACATGCAGACACGGTCGAAGTCCAGACTCACTAATGCATCCTAACGACTATCAGTTAGACACACTAATGTAGACCTGGTTCGCTAAGACCACCGCTCTGATACCAACTGAAATGATCCGTTCATATACATTATAAATGATTCATAATAGTTGATTACATCGCGAGGTATTTGACCTCTATATGATACATTTTACAAACATTACATTCGTTTTTAAAAGACAAACTTTCTTTACAACGAAAGTTGACGGCATGCATACCATTTCATAATACATCCAACTATAATTGACTTAAAAATAATCTTGATGAACTCAATGACTCGAATGCAATGTCTTTCAAAATATGCCATGAATGACTCCAAGTAATATCCTTAAAATGAGCTAATGCACAGCGGAAGATTTCTTTAATACCTGAGAATAAACATGCTTTAAAGTGTCAACCGAAAGGTTGGTGAGTTCATAGGTTTATCATAACAATCATTTTAATATATTAATAGACCACAAGATTTCCGTTTATAAATATATGTACACTCGCAAGTGTATAAAACCGTTCTGCTTATGTTGAGGCCTCAGTAACCAACCTTAACAATAATATAATAAGTCATCTTCGCAAAGATGGATACGTACACTCGCAAGTGTATAAATAATCCTCGAAGTACTAAACATCCGCCCACTAGCTCTTATGTCTAGTGCAGCCTACAAGATGGGGGTGTTAAGCCCGATAGATCTATCTTTAGGATTCGCGCTCACATGCTCTTATAACATGTAACTAAATTACCTAGCACATCAATCCGCAGAATTATCATTTTTGATCACTTGTCTCTATTTCGTAAAGCATTTATAAAAGCAGCGCATGTATTCTCAGCCCAAAAATATATATTGCAAAAGCAATTAAAAAGGGAGCAAATGAAACTCACCATACTGTATTTCGTAGTAAAAATACATATAACGTCATTTAACAAGTGCAAGGTTGGCCTCAGATTCACGAACGTATCAATATTGAGATTCAATATTGCAGGAAAGTACGTAGACGCAACGGAGATGATAAACACTAGATTGACCTCACGAGCATACCCATGAACCATACCCATCACCTCCATAGCTATAACCCATAATTTCCTTAGCTTCGACTCATTATTTTGAAATCACTCGGACATCACTCCGTCGTAATATTCTATGTATACTAATAATATCTTGAAATAATACAGAGCAAATATATATATATATATATATATATATGTAAATCGGTTGAGAGAGTTTAGAGAAATATATTTTCAAGTTTCTATGAAATAATGAAACCTATTGAATTCTATTTATAATAGATTTTTGAATTATTAAAGTGAATTATTAAAGTGAATTATTAAAGTATGAATTATTAAAGTGAATTATTAAAGTATGAATTATTAATGTGAATTATTAAAGTATGAATTATTAAAGTGAATTATTAAAGTATGAATTATTAAAGTGAATTATTAAAGTTAAAGTAAAGTAAAAGTAAAGTAAAGGTAAAGTTAAAATATAGTAAAAGTATAAAAACTATGTATGTATAATACGCGTATAAATATATATAATATTAATTTAAATCGTTATATATATTTAATGAAATAAAATATAAATATCATTATATTTATTATACTGGTTAAGTAATGAGTTGTCAAAAGTGATTCTAGATATTTATAAAAGTTATATATATTTTAATAATAAAGTTCTTTTTAAACTGAAAACGTTTTTGTACGTTTGAAAATAGATTAATAGAATATTATGGAAACCAATTCTCCACTAACTTTTGTCTAACTTTCGTAAATGACACTTTTTGTTTTTATTTATAAATAGCTTTACAAATTATTCCGAATATCGTTAAAAGGAATAGATTTTCTCAATCATAGTGGACCTCTCAACAGAGACTTGTAATCATAATTCAATGTTTCTGATAATTCAAGCATTTAATATATATTTTTTTAATTTCGTCGATAATCATATTGAAACAAATACGTTCATGTAAAGCATTATACGTTTAAATACTTTTTTGAAATTTTCAATTTATAATATATACACATATACATACATATTCATATATGTTCATTTAATGGTTCGTGAATCATTGGAATTTGGTCGAGGTTTAAATGAATGTATAAACATAGTTTAAAATCCTTGAGATTTAACTTAACAAACATTGCTTATCGTGTCAGAATAATATAAAGATAAAGTTTAAATTTAGTCGGAAATTTCTGGGTCGTCACATCACTTCTATTCATAACATCCAGAAAAATATTCGTATCATTCAAAATTCTAGAACATCATATGTATATTGACGATTACAATATGCGTTCAAACCCATCATGATTCTTGAAATCACCTCAATTAAGAAATAACCGAGAGGATGATCCAACCACACGTTACCGATGAAAAGAAAGACTTATGCATAGTCATACACCTGGAAAACTCCCGGAACCTAAGTGGAAGTTTTACACGAATCTATGATCCATTGGCTTTGTTATTACCGAAAATAACCTTGCAAATTCCTTTCAAGGTAGTCATTTTTGTCACACCTTCAGCAAATCCACTTCGACTTTTCATCCGAATAAGCTTTCTTATAACTTCGATATATACGATTGGCCTTTTCATCATAGTTACCGGGGAACCTTTGTTATCCCATCACATTAGCAGTAAACATACCAACAACTTCACTACTTTTTGGCTTAAGTCTCTCCGAAAAGTCACTATAGTTATTCATTAAAACCCTATCATGTACACATCTACATCTTGTAACAATAATTGTCATACCAACTACCGGGAACCTTCAATCTTTATTCTCGAATTTTGCAGCATTTCTACATCAACAGTAATATATATAAATATAACATCTATCTCCTGGACTTACATACTTCAATTCTGAAACTCTGAATATGCACCCCAATTCACGAATCAGTTCTCAGAGTTTTTAAAAATCTGATGAAGCAACAAAGACTATAGATGACATTAACAGTCAAAAGTTCGATGATAAAGAATGGTAGGTTGGAAAGCTCAAAATAAAATTTGGTACTAAAAAACGGATAAAACAAACCAAGAAGGAGGTTGTGGACAAATCACAAAGACTAAACTTGCCTTCAAAGAATCCAAATGATTCAGCATCTACTGAAGTCATTAACGAATATCTTGCTCTTAACTCTAAACCTTTACGGACAAATCTTCTTCACCATCCTTCGATATTAGAAATTCTAAGAT
This sequence comes from Rutidosis leptorrhynchoides, assembly GCF_046630445.1. Lineage (NCBI taxonomy): Eukaryota > Viridiplantae > Streptophyta > Magnoliopsida > Asterales > Asteraceae > Rutidosis > Rutidosis leptorrhynchoides. The sequence goes on along the minus strand of NC_092338.1, from coordinate 180,703,665 downwards.
ATCATCATATCTTTCATTATAAATATCCTCGATATTTCTGAAGATATTTTAATAACTATTCTTATCTGAAATCATTTATCTCCTCGCGTTATCTGTATTACATCATAAAGGAAACTGTTTAGTTTCTATATTCTGTAAACCTTCGAGTTTAAATTATGAATGTTTATGAAGTAGTGTTGGGAATTGAAGCATGAGTTAGTATAATATAATGACACTTGATCAACGTGATTATATTACAGTAAGTCATGCTGAGTTTCTAATAGAACGTGATGATTCACAGACCATAACGTCATCATGTGCCATGTTAAATGACTCTTATATTCTACCTAATCTCCAAACATATCAAGAATATACCTTCCTAATAGTTCTATCTTTTTCTAGTGACTTCTGGTAATTTGACAAGTCAGATCGAGCTATCACAATTTCTTTCTTAGAACATTAGCTATGTTCATTCCGAATTTCATATCTATGAATTCTGGACCATTATTCGCTTGACTTGAAATCTTAAAAGGAAAATATAAAGCCCGACAACAACACATAAATTACAAACCATGCATATCAATACGTATTGCAATGTAAAGGCACGGGAGAATTAAGAACACTATAAATCCAAGGTAATAATAGAAGGAAATAAATTCTCAGGTGGCAGATGAAAAAGAAGAATTAAAGATACGATAGCTAAAAAAATATCAAGGATCAGAAGTGGATTAAGCATTTTCACAATCCTTTGAAAGTGTGAATTAAAGAAGAAGATTGTTGGAGTGGTGAAAAATTATGGAACGGGAAAGGTAAATTTATAGTGAAATATTAGATAGAGCAATCATGACAGACAATCGCATTTAACCAAAGAGGATCCTAATTTCCTTAATTACCGAAGAATCAAATCTTAGTACGAAGATTTTCTCTAAATCCCTGAACTCCGGAAATCAACCCTATCTACGTCAAAAGATATGACAACACTTTACTTTTCTCATTTCACTCTTATGTGATAGCTTCACTCATACTCTTCACATAAAAAATCGTTTTATCCATATTACTCACTGATGATAAAACTCTAATTTCCAACTCGTATGAGTCATGAAAACATACTTATTGTTAGCCATGACATCCCAATCAAATTTCTGGATGAAATTTCTTTAACGGGTAGGTACTGTGATGAACCAGAAATTTCCGACCAAATTTAAACTTAATCTTTATATGTTTCTGACACGATAAGCAAATTCTGTAATGTTGAGTCTCAAAAAAAATTTTGGAACTATATTCATGTAATCAATTACCCTTTGACTGTACTCTACGATTCACGAACATTTATGCGTATATAGATATGTGTATATAATATATAGTTATATTAATTGAAAATGTTAACAAAGTATTGGTTGTATAATACTTTACATGAACGTATTTGTTTCAATATATATTTAATATATTTATCAACGGAATTAAAAGATAATATCAAATGATTGAATTATCAGATACATTGTGATTATGATTACGGGTCTCTGTTATGAGGTCCACTATGATTTAAGAAATATGTCCTTTTTATCAGTATTCGGAATAAATAGTAAAGTGATTTACAAGTAAGAACAAATGAGTCAATTAACGGGAATTAGACAAAAGTTAGTGGAGATTTTTGTTTGATTTACAATACATGCTTTACTATATTTCAATCGTGACTTTTGTTAAGATAACAATTTAGTTTTCATATTATTTTATGTGAAAGTGAAATTAGGGAATATAGATAACTTAGAAAATAGATATCGACAAGTTAAGTAAATCGACGTTTTACATTAAAATGATTTCATACATTTAATTATCCTTTAGGCTTAACCCTTCGAATAAACTGTAATTTAAAAATATAAAACCCGTATTACTCTATATGTGATTTTGCTTTCTTAAATGAAAGCGTTTTATGATATAACAATTAATATTAAAAACCATTAATGATTTTGAATATAAGTAGTTTTGAAAAACTATAAATTATATCGTTAAATAAAGATTTTGAATATATATATATATATATATATATTTGTATACAAATTTCTAAATGATAATATATATATTCTATAATGTGACAAAATATAATATTATTTAGTTATATAACAAATTAAGTATACTTATCTTTCTTATATTAAAGATTTTTAATTAATATATTTTAATAAATAACGAGACGATGATTTATAGAAGCAAATGACCAAAATGCTCGAACGTTCAAGTTACACTTCGAGTGATATAGTTTAATTATGATTAAGTCTAATTATTGATATAGTTACACGTCGCGAAATGTAAAGTGCTAGTTTTCTAAGCGTACGAAAATGCGTTCGAGAAACCGGAACCGGGACATATGTCGAGCGACAACGTACGAATTATCGGAACTAAATTTACAAATTTACTATGCACGTAATTATAATATAATATATAATTAATTATATAAATTAAATATATTATATATATAATATAATAAAAACCAGCAGCCCACAAGAAAAATGAATTGGAGATTGAATCCAATTCCATGCGATCGCATGGCATATTGCCTTCATACCCATGTGATCGCATGTGGTCTGAAGTCAGGCCACTTCTATAAATTCGACAGTTTTTGGCTCGAGAACACACACACAAATATCTCTCTCACTCTCTGTATTAATAAAAATAATAATATTATTATTATAATTATTATTATTATTATTATTATTATTATTATTATTATTATTATTATTATTATTATTATTATTATTAAGATTTATATTATTATTAATTTTATGGTTAGGAGTATTATTATTAGTAGTATTATACATAAAATATTACGATGGAGTGTTGTCCGAGTGATTTCAAAATTGTTTTTCGAGAGAGTCGAAGCTAAGGAAATTATGGGTTATAGCTATGGAGGTTATGGGTAATGTTCGTGGGTATTGTTCGTGAGGTTAACCTAGCGTTTATCATTTCCGTTACCTCTACGTACTTTCCTTCAATATTGAATCACAATATTGATACATGAGCATTCATATCTTATCCTTTATATATTAATAGTGTATCCCTGACTAGTGCTCGAGTATATATGATTATGCATGCTTGTATGTTTAATTTCGTCGTTAAATAGTTTATGATAAATCACGAATTTGATAAATATGTTACTGAGATAAGGTATATGATATGCATGTCATTGGAAACTGGTGAAAAATTTATAACTTTTCATTTAGAAATCGTGTGGTTTCGATGAACGGATTAAAAGATATGATCAACTGAATTATCATTAATTCTAAAATTATTATTATTATTATTAGTATCGTCGTTATTGTTATCGTCATTATTATTATTAACTAATAATATTATTATTAATATTATCATTATCGTTATCAATATAAGTATTAAAATTGTTATTATTATTATTATTATTATTATTATTATTATTATTAATACTATCGTTATTATTATTATTATTATTATTATTATTATTATTATTATTATTATTATTATTATTATTATTATTATTATTATTAGTATTATCATTAGTATTATTATAATTATTATTATTAGTATCATTATCATTAAAACTAATATCAGTATCATCTAATTATTATGATTACTATTTGTGACGTCCCGTACAAAACCATCATGTACGGATCATCAACAACAGGTCCATTACACGGTATAATACTACATGCTGTTTTAAAACAAGTTTTGCATTCATGAAAAGGTAACGTTTTTACCAACATCAAATATTTTACAAAAGATAACGTGTTTCTACGAATAGAAAGCATTAACATAAGTACATGACAAAAAGGTCATTACAACGCCATTATTCAAAAATAACATAAGTTGTGAATGCAAAATAAAAGTTCCATGCTTGAGACATCTCTAAACAATGCAGCGGAAGTCTAACACAGGGAGTCTGTAACAGCAAGTCTATAACACCAAGACTATCACAGCAAGTCTAACAGCGGAAGCAACAAATACATGCTTTAAAATGTCAACACGAATGTTGGTGAGCTAGTGTTTGTTTGTAATCAGCAATGTAATGTAGACCACAAGATTTCGTATTCAAGACAGTATGAAAAGTATATGCTTATCTGTGGGCACCCGGTAACTAACTTAACGTAAAATAAATATCACCCCCCTAAAAGTACACTTGGAGAGTATGTATGTTCTCGAAGTATTAAACACCCGTTAAATGCTAGCGCGACTAGCTCGAGTGGGGATGTCAAACCCTATGGATCCATATCTAATATTCGCGTTCACCGGTTCAAAAACCAATGATTAAACGTTACCGTGCTAAGGGGAATCTTTGTGCCGTTATATCACCCACACATATATAAAGTTTAAGTACTCGTGTCTAGTATGTAAAAACATAAAAAGAGCATGTATTCTCAGTCCCAAAAATAGTTAAAGTAAAAAGGGAGCTATAACTCACAGTGAAATGTGCGGTAAAAGTCGATATGAAAAGTATGCAAGTAGTGAGTCGGTCCGAAAGGTCCTCAACTTAAGTCAAATGTTACTAAGTCAGTAAATTGTCCCCAAAAGTTTAAAAGTAAATAATTTAAGTCTTAAGTGTCATCATCATCATCATCATCATTAGTAAAAGATAAAGTAAGTTTTCAACAAGAATAGAGATCAAAACAAAGGACTGACTTCGGACAGCTGCTACGAGCTCTATACAAACTGAAATGATGCGCATCCAGTGTCCAAGGCTCCGTTTGTGAGTCCTCTTACCGCTCTCCAATTTTCAGATCCTAACTCGATGTCGTTTGACCGTGGCGACGGTTCAAGCGCAAGTAGGTCAGAAATTTCAGCACGTTGTTATGAAGGCGTAGTGATTTTCAGAAGGCTATAAATCCTAAACAGGTATATCGGATTTAGGCGAGCCTTAAATGAAAAGTCATCTACTTGAACCAAAATATCTGAAAATAAATTTTCCAGAAGCCCCGGTAGTATGATCAGACCTCGAAAAATAGAAAACTAGTGCTCTGGTGGGTTTCTTGGTGCTTGATGCTCATCACAGTTCTCATCCTTGATGCGTGTAAGCTTCAAGTGTACAACTCTTTGATGTTTTAGCATCACTTTGACCAAGTTTCAACCATCAACACACAATATCAAGACTAAGAAGAAATACAACTGACTTAAGAGTTTTAGAAGGATGATGAACCAAGGTTACATCATGTTCTTAGTCTTAACACAAATACAAGTTCTATTCAAGATTAAAGCTACAAACTTTAATTCAAATCAAGCAAGATCATAAGTTACATAACTTAAATCAAACAAAGTAATGAAACCCTAAGCTAGAAAGCTTGGATCCCTTAACAATAATTATGAGATTTTAAAGCTAGAAAGCTTGAATCTTCTATGTCCTTGAAGATCTTTAAAGCAACAAGATAGATCTTCAAGTTTCACGAAGATCATAAACACAAGTTTTGATCTTTTAGTAAAAACAAAATGATCTTAAGTTATAAAACTTAGATCCATCAAAGTAATGAAGATCCAAAGCTAGAAAGCTTAAATCTTTTATGTTCTTGAAGATCTTTAAAGTAAAAGGTTAGATCTTCAAGTTCCATGAAGATCATAAACACAAGTTTTGATCTTTTAACAAAAATAAAGAGATCTGAAGCTAGAAAACTTAGATCCAACAAAGTAATGAAGATCCAAAGCTAGAAAGTTTGAATCTTTCATGTTCTGAAGGATTCAAATCAAATTTTGAATCTTCAAGATATAACAAGATCAAAAAGCTAAAAAACTTGATCTTAAAATGATGATGATGTCGTGATCATGAAGAGAAAACGAAGAAGAAGAAAATTTAAAACTTACAATTTTTAGTGTGAGAAAGACTAGAGAGAAAATTAGAGAGTAAGTGTGTGTAAATGAGGGACAAACTTTGCTTTTTGTATGGTGGTGGTCTAAAGGTGGTGCTTGTTGTTAGGATCTCATGCAACATGTATGGTAATGGTTAACAAAAATGCTAGCATGTTGGCTTATATAAATGGATTTTTGTCCTACATCTTAATGGGTCATAATTCCATTAAAATTTGGCTAATTAAATGGTCCATTAGCTAGAGTAGGGTGGACTTAAGTCCATTAAGGCAAAAGTCCAATAAGACTAACTAGTGTGCATTAGTAAAATACTAAGCATAATTAAGCAACCAAAGAGCCAAGTAATTGTCATTAGAAAATAACAATTAGTTTTACGTAGCCATAATATTCTAATTATGACAAAAGTTAAACGTGTACAAAGTACGTAGCAAGTTTTAAATGACAAGTGACACTAACGGTCATAAAAACATCGAGGATCAAGTTAAGTAACATATTTTCAAATATAAACGAAGGTAATCAACAGGAATTAAGATCCCAGAATATAATATAGCTCAGTACGCACAAATACGAAGTTTCGTGAAAATATAAGGTACAAATATAAGTCGAAAAAGTCGGGTCGTTACATTACCCACATGTTAAAGAAAATTTCGTCCCGAAATTTTAAGCTGAGGTAGACGGTAGAGTTGTGAAGAGGTGAGGATACCTCTGCTTCATCTGATCCTCTCGCTCCCAAGTAAACTCGGGTCCTCATTTAGCATTCCAACGGACTCGGACGATTGGAATCTTGTTGCATTTCAAGGTTTTGACCTCACGGTCCATAAGCTCAACAGGTTCTTCCACGAAGTGGAGTTTGTTATCAATCGTAAGCTCATCAAGAGTTATGACAAGTTCTGGTTCAGCAAGTCACTTCTTTAGATTCGATATGTGGAAAGTGGGATGAACTGAGCTCAATTGAGTTGGAATATCCAAACAGTAAGCAACGAGTCCAACACGCTCCAAGATTTCAAAAGGACCAATATATCGCAGATTTAGCTTCCCACGCTTTCCAAAACGGATTACACCTTTCCAAGGTACGACTTTCAACATCACGCGGTCACCTACTTGGAATTCGAGATCTTTAAGTTTAAGGTCCGCATAGCTCTTCTGACGATCACGGGCTGTCTTTAGCCTTGCTTGGATTTGAACAATCTTCTCGGTTGTTTCATGGACGAGTTACGGTCCGGTGATTTGCTTTTCACCTACTTCAACCCAACAAATAGGAGAATGACATTTGCGGCCATATAAAGCTTCGAAAGGTGCGGCATTAATGCTCGAATGGTAACTATTGTTGTAAGAGAATTCTGCCAGAGGCAAATGCTTTTCCCAAGCTTTTCCAAAATTAATTACACAAGCACGTAACATGTCCTCCAGGGTTTGAATCGTACGTTCGCTTTGTCCGTTGGTTTGTGGGTGACATGCGGTACTTATGTCTAAACGTGTTCCCAAAGCTTCTTGCAAGGAACGCCAAAATCTAGAAGTTAAACGGGCATCTCGGTCTGAAATAATCGATAAGGGTACACCGTGACGAGATACAATTTCCTTTTTGTATAGTTGCGCGAGTTTGTCCATTGTATCGGTTTCCTTCATGGCTAGGAAGTGAGCAGATTTGGTAAGACGGTCAATAATAACCCAGATGGTATCATATCCACCTACCGTCCTTGGTAGTTTCGTGATGAAGTCCATCGTTATTCCTTCCCACTTCCATTGCAGGATTTCGGGTTGCAGAAGTAATTCGGATGGCCTCTGATGTTCGGCTTTGATCTTGGAACAAGTTAAACATTTTCCACATAAGTAGCAACATCCCTTTTAAGGTTTGGCCACCAATGTTATTCCTTGAGATCGTGGTACATCTTACCAGCTCCTGGATGAATCAAATACCTTGACTTGTGGGATTCATCAAGAATAAGGCTCCGTAAATCCCCATAACTAGACACCCAAATTCTTCCGGCAAAATATCAGAGTTCAGTCTCCTTAACCTCGAATCGAGAGACGAGAATGTTCAAGTGTTCTTGAGAAATATTCTCATCCTTGAGAGCCTTATCTTGAGCTACACGGATTTGGCTATTGAGATTTGTGTGAATGGTGATGTTTAGAACTCGGACACGAAGAGGTACCATTCTCTCCTTTTGGCTCAAGGCATCAGCTACTACATTTGCCTTGCCAGGGTGGTAACGAAGTTCACAATCATAATCGTTCAACGTCTCGATCCACCGTCGTTGTCTCATGTTCAGTTGTTTCTGATCGAATATGTGTTTGAGGCTTTTGTGGTCGGTGAAGATAATACTCTTGGTTCTGTAAAGATAGAGTCTCCACAATTTGAGTGCAAAGACAACAGCTTCAAGTTTGAGATCATGAGTCGTGGAATTTCGCTCGTGAATCTTCAATTGTCGGGAGGCGTAAGCAATAACTTTCTTCTGTTGCATCAATACACACCCAAAACCATGTTTCGAGGCATTGCAATATACAACGAAGTCATCACTGCCTTCGGAAAGGGATAAGATAGGTGCGGTGGTTAACTTCTGCTTTAGGGTTTGGAATGTCGACTCTTGCTCGGTTGTGTAGTGACCCGAACTTTTCCATGTTTATATATATTAATTGAGATTGATATTTACATGATTAAATGTTTCCAACATTTTAAGCAATCAAACTTGTTAAGACTTGATTAATTGAAATATGTTTCATATAGACAATTGACCACCCAAGTTGACCGGCGATTCACGAACGTTAAAACTTGTAAAAACGACATGACGATATATATATGGATATATATATATAGTTAACATGATACTATGATAAGTAAACATATCATTAAGTATATTAACAATGAACCACGTATGTAAAAACAAGACTACTAACTTAATGATTTTTAAACGAGACATATATGTAACGATTATCGTTGTAAAGACATTTAATGTATATATATCATATTAAGGGATATTCATACATGATAATATCATGATAATATAATAATTTAAAATCTCATTTGATATTATAAACATTGGGTTAACAACATTTAACAAGATCGTTAACCTAAAGGTTTCAAAACAACACTTACATGTAACGACTAACGATGACTTAACGACTCAGTTAAAATGTATATACATGTAGTGTTTTAATATGTATTTATACACTTTTGAAAGACTTCAATACACTTATCAAAATACTTCTACTTAACAAAAATGCTTACAATTACATCCTCGTTCAGTTTCATCAACAATTCTACTCGTATGCACCCGTATTCGTACTCGTACAATACACAGCTTTTAGATGTATGTACTATTGGTATATACACTCCAATGATCAGCTCTTAGCAGCCCATGTGAGTCACCTAACACATGTGGGAACCATCATTTGGCAACTAGCATGAAATATCTCATAAAATTACAAAAATATGAGTAATCATTCATGACTTATTTACATGAAAACAAAATTACATGTCCTTTATATCTAATCCCTACACCAACGACCAAAAGCACCTACAAACACTTTCATTCTTCAATTTTATTCATCTAATTGATCTCTCTCAAGTTCTATCTTCAAGTTCTAAGTGTTCTTCATATATTCTACAAGTTCTAGTTACATAAAATCAAGAATACTTTCAAGTTTGCTAGCTCACTTTCAATCTTGTAAGGTGATCATCCAACCTCAAGAAATCTTTGTTTCTTACAGTAGGTTATCATTCTAATACAAGGTAATAATCATATTCAAACTTTGGTTCAATTTCTATAACTATAACAATCTTATTTCAAGTGATGATCTTACTTGAACTTGTTTTCGTGTCATGATTCTGCTTCAAGAACTTCGAGCCATCCAAGGATCCGTTGAAGCTAGATCCATTTTTCACTTTTCCAGTAGGTTTATCCAAGGAACTTAAGGTAGTAATGATGTTCATAACATCATTCGATTCATACATATAAACCTATCTTATTCGAAGGTTTAAACTTGTAATCACTAGAACATAGTTTAGTTAATTCTAAACTTGTTCGCAAACAAAAGTTAATCCTTCTAAATAGACTTTTAAAATCAACTAAACACATGTTCTATATCTATATGATATGCTAACTTAATGATTTAAAACCTGGAAACACGAAAAACACCGTAAAACCGGATTTACGCCGTCGTAGTAACACCGCGGGCTGTTTTGGGTTAGTTAATTAAAAACTATGATAAACTTTGATTTAAAAGTTGTTATTTTGAGAAAATTATTTTTATTATGAACATGAAACTATATCCAAAAATTATGGTTAAACTCAAAGTGGAAGTATGTTTTCTAAAATGGTCATCTAGACGTCGTTCTTTCGACTGAAATGACTACCTTTACAAAAATGACTTGTAACTTATTTTTCTGACTATAAACCTATACTTTTTCTGTTTAGATTCATAAAATAGAGTTCAATATGAAACCATAGCAATTTGATTCACTCAAAACGGATTTAAAATGAAGAAGTTATGGGTAAAACAAGATTGGATAATTTTTCTCATTTTAGCTACGTGAAAATTGGTAACAAATCTATTCCAACCATAACTTAATCAACTTGTATTGTATATTATGTAATCTTGAGATACCATAGACACGTATACAATGTTTCTACCTATCATGTCGACACATCTATATATATTTCGGAACAACCATAGACACTCTATATGTGAATGTTGGAGTTAGCTATACAGGGTTGAGGTTGATTCCAAAATATATATAGTTTGAGTTGTGATCAATACTGAGATACGTATACACTGGGTCGTGGATTGATTCAAGATAATATTTATCGATTTATTTCTGTACATCTAACTGTGGACAACTAGTTGTAGGTTACTAACGAGGACAGCTGACTTAATAAACATAAAACATCAAAATATATTAAAAGTGTTGTAAATATATTTTGAACATACTTTGATATATATGTATATATTGTTATAGGTTCGTGAATCAACCAGTGGCCAAGTCTTACTTCCCGACGAAGTAAAAATTTGTGAAAGTGAGTTATAGTCCCACTTTTAAAATCTAATATTTTTGGGATGAGAATACATGCAGGTTTTATAAATGATTTACAAAATAGACACAAGTACGTGAAACTACATTCTATGGTTGAATTATCGAAATCGAATATGCCCCTTTTTATTAAGTCTGGTAATCTAAGAATTAGGGAACAGACAACCTAATTGACGCGAATCCTAAAGATAGATCTATTGGGCCTAACAAACCCCATCCAAAGTACCGGATGCTTTAGTACTTCGAAATTTATATCATATCCGAAGGGTGTCCCGGAATGATGGGGATATTCTTACATATGCATCTTGTTAATGTCGGTTACCAGGTGTTCACCATATGAATGATTTTTATCTCTATGTATGGGATGTGTATTGAAATATGAAATCTTGTGGTCTATTATTATGATTTGATATATATAGGTTAAACCTATAACTCACCAACATTTTTTTTGACGTTTTAAGCATGTTTATTCTCAGGTGATTATTAAGAGCTTCCGCTGTCGCATACTTAAATAAGGACGAGATTTGGAGTCCATGCTTGTATGATATTGTGTAAAAACTGCATTCAAGAAACTTATTTTGTTGTAACATATTTGTATTGTAAACCATTATGTAATGGTCGTGTGTAAACAAGATATTTTAGATAATCTACGTAAAGATTTTTAAACCTTTATTGATGAAATAAAGGTTATGGTTTGTTTTAAAATGAATGCAGTCTTTGAAAAACGTCTCATATAGAGGTCAAAACCTCGTAACGAAATCAATTAATATGGAACGTTTTTAATCAATAAGAACGGGACATTTCAGTTGGTATCCGAGCGTTGGTCTTAGAGAACCAAAATTTTGCATTAGTGTGTCTTATCGAGTTTGTTAGGATGCATTAGTGAGTCTGGACTTCGACCGTGTTTACTTGAAAAATGATTGCTTAACAAATTTTGTTGGAAACTATATATTTTTTTAACATGTGAATATTATGTGATATATTAATCTCTTAACGCGTTTGATATTATGTGATAGATGTCTACCTCTAGAACAAGTCCTATTGACTCACCTAATAATAATGAAGAGTCAAATGTAAATTGGAATGATTCATGGACTGATTCACAAGTTCCCGAAGAGGAACCGGAAGAAGAATCGGAACCGGAAGAAGAATCGGAACCGGATGAAGAAATAGAACCGGTGGGGGAAATAATAAAACGGTTAAGTAAAAGAAAATCCTCAACCAACTGACCAAGGTTAATTATGGTCAATGGTGTTTCCGCCAAGGAAGCAAAATATTGGGAGGATTACCAATTCTCCGATGAATCGGATTCCGACGAGAATTCCGATGATGTTATAGAAATTACCCCAACTGAATTTAAAAAGGCAAAAGAAAATAATAAGGGAAAGGGCATAAAAATAGAGAAATCTAATTCCAACCCCGATGAACTTTATATGTATCGTCAACCCCCGAAGTCCTTAAGTTGTAACAATGACCCGGGAACCTCTAAACCACCAGGTTTTTCTAAACCAATGTGGAAAACAATGGCTCCTATTAGGGGAACATCATATATCCCTAGAAACTTGGCAAAACGAACCAAAACCGAAGAAGAAGAAACAAGAGAGTCGGAATAAGATAGTTGTATTCGTGTGGTGTAATATATGTAATATAGTGTGCTTATGCTTTATGATATATGTAAAAATTGCTTGTATTAATAAGTATTTTTTTTATGAATCTAACTCTTGTCTATTTTACAGTATAAAAACACAAAATGGATAGACAACCCAATATTTTAAGAGACCTACCCGGAGACATGATTGATGAAATCTTGTCTAGAGTCGGTCAGAATTCTTCGGCACAACTATTTAAGGCAAGATCAGTTTGTAAGACATTCGAAGAACGTTCCAAGAATGCCTTGGTTTATAAAAGGCTTTCGTTCGAAAGATGGGGGATATCACATTGGGAAATCCATAAGTTACGATGTGTTTACTTTGACGCATATATTGCGGGGAACCCAAATGCTATTTTACGCAATGGGTTAAGAAATTATTTTGACTCAATATATCCGAATATTGGACTTCGTGATTTAGAAAAAGCTTCTAACATGCAAAATAAAGAAGCATGTTATGCTTACGGATTAGTAATGTTCGCTTCTCACCAAAGTGAGAACAAGAACATCGGGCTACAACTATTAAACAAAACGTTTCCACAAGTGACGGAGTCGGTAATTGGGGTAAGAAATGAGGTTTTTAGATTGTTACGGGACTGTTGGACATTACGTAACCCTCGTCCCTTTGACGACGTTACAACACGCTGTCTTATCAACGGCCATAACGGTTATGTTCCACAAGACCAAGGATGGGAAGTAATCCTCGTAAAACCAGAATGCATGACTTGTTTCTGGACGTATGAATTACGTGTCTTTATTGCCTTTGCTGAACGACTTGTGTACTAGCTAGAATTATCTTTACAACCATCTTGTATCAAATTTATTATGTGCTATATTTCATGCTATATGTAAAATAAGCGGTATTGTAAGTTTGTAAAATATTGTGTAAAAGTTTAAACGCGAAATATTATTATAATCAGTTTTTCATATAGAATTGTAGTAGTTGAATTGCATATTAGCTACTAAGTATGAACTTAACGGGTAGGTACTACCCGAATTTAAACTTATAAAACGCTAATATGAAGAAAAAGCTTTTATAAATGAGTTCATATTATGCTACGAAATACTATTAACTACTCTTAATATTCTGTATGATTAACTTGTTCCATTTGACTATTTTGAAGGAAATGGCACCGACTACTCGACACACCGTGAATATGAATGAAGAGGAATTCCGTACTTTTCTAGCTTCAAACATAGCCGCAGTACAGGCTGCGCTACATACCAACAATAACCTTGGATCTAGCAGTACAGGAAATCGTGTAGGATGCACCTACAAAGAATTCACTGCCTGCAAACCTTTGGAATTTGATGGAACCGAAGGACCGATCGGATTGAAACGGTGGACCGAGAAGGTCGAATCGGTGTTTGCCATAAGTAAGTGTACTGAAGAGGACAAAGTGAAGTACGCTACGAATACCTTTACAGGTTCTGCGTTAACATGGTGGAATACCTATCTAGAGCAAGTGGGACAAGATGATGCGTACGCACTACCGTGGTCAGCATTCAAGCACTTGATGAACGAGAAGTACCGTCCCAGAACCGAGGTCAATAAGCTCAAGACAGAACTTAGAGGATTACGAACCCAAGGATTTGATATTACCACGTACGAAAGACGATTCACAGAATTGTGCCTATTGTGTCCGGGAGCATTCGAAGATGAGGAAGAGAAGATCGACGCGTTTGTGAAAGGATTACCGGAAAGAATCCAAGAAGATATAAGTTCACACGAGCCCGCCTCCATACAACAGGCATGTAGAATGGCTCACAAACTAGTGAACCAGATTGAAGAAAGAATTAAAGAACAGATTGCTGAAGAGGCCAATGTGAAGCAAGTCAAAAGAAAGTGGGAGGAAAACGGTGATAAGAATCACCAATACAACAACAACAGCAATTACAACAATAATCGAAACAATTATCCCAACAATCGCAACATCAATCGCAACTACAACAAACGGCCCAACAACAACAACAACAACAACAACAACAACAACAACAACAACAACAACAACAACAACAACAACAACAACAACAACTACAACAATCATCCCAACAACAATAATAACCGCAACAACAACAACAATCAGAAGCAGCTATGCCAAAGGTGTGAAAAGTATCACGCGGGGTTCTGCACCAAATTTTGCAACAAGTGTAAAAGAAATGGTCATAGCGCGGCGAAGTGTGAGGTCTACGGACCAGGGGTTAATAGAACGAAAGGAACAAATGGTGTCGGAACGAGTAATGGCGGAGCAAGTAGTGTCGGAGCAAGTTATGCCTATGTAGTTTGTTATAAATGTGAAAAACCGGGCCACATTATTAGAAATTGCCCGAACCAGGAGAACACGAATGGACAAGGCCGCGAAAGAGTTTTCAATATTAATGCGGCAGAGGCACAGGAAGACCCGGAGCTTGTTACGGGTACGTTTCTTATTGACAATAAATCTGCTTACGTTTTATTTGATTCGGGTGCGGATAGAAGCTATATGAGTAGAGATTTTTGTGCTAAATTAAGTTGTCCATTGACGCCTTTGGATAGTAAATTTTTACTCGAATTAGCAAATGGTAAATTAATTTCAGCAGATAATATATGTTGGAATCGAGAAATTAAACTGGTTAGCGAAACATTTAAGATTGATTTGATACCAGTAGAGTTAGGGAGTTTTGATGTGATAATCGGTATGGACTGGTTGAAAGAAGTGAAAGCAGAGATCGTTTGTTACAAAAATGCAATTCGCATTATACGAGAAAAAGGAAAACCCTTAATGGTGTGCGGAGAAAAGGGCAACACGAAGCTACATCTTATTAGTAATTTGAAGGCACAAAAACTAATAAGAAAAGGTTGCTATGCTGTTCTAGCACACGTCGAGAAAGTACAAACTGAAGAAAAGAGCATCAATGATGTTCCCATTGCAAAAGAATTTCCCGATGTATTTCCGAAAGAATTACCGGGATTACCCCCACATCGATCCGTTGAATTTCAAATAGATCTTGTACCAGGAGCTGCACCAATAGTTCGTGCTCCTTACAGACTCGAACCCAGTGAGATGAAAGAACTGCAAAGCCAATTACAAGAACTTTTAGAGCGTGGTTTCATTCGACCAAGCACATCACCGTGGGGAGCTCCTGTTTTGTTTGTCAAGAAGAAAGATGGTACATTCAGTTTGTGTATCGACTACCGAGAGTTGAACAAACTTACCATCAAGAACCGCTACCCACTATCGAGAATCGACGACTTATTTGATTAACTACAAGGCTCGTCTGTTTATTCAAAGATTGACTTACGTTCCGGATATCATCAAATGCGGGTGAAAGAAGATGATATTCCAAAGACTGCTTTCAGAACACGTTACGGTCATTACGAGTTTATGGTCATGCCGTTTGGTTTAACTAATGCACCAGCTGTGTTCATGGACCTTATGAACCGAGTGTGTGGACCATACCTTGACAAGTTTGTCATTGTTTTCATTGATGACATACTTATTTACTCAAAGAATGACCAAGAACACGGTGAACATTTGAGAAAGGTGTTAGAAGTATTGAGGAAGGAAGAATTGTACGCTAAGTTTTCAAAGTGTGCATTTTGGTTGGAAGAAGTTCAATTCCTCGGTCACATAGTGAACAAAGAAGGTATTAAGGTGGATCCGGCAAAGATAGAAACTGTTGAAAAGTGGGAAACCCCAAAAACTTCAAAACACATACGCCAGTTTTTAGGACTAGCTGGTTACTACAGAAGGTTCATCCAAGACTTTTCCAGAATAGCAAAACCCTTGACTGCATTAACGCATAAAGGGAAGAAATTTGAATGGAATGATGAACAAGAGAAAGCGTTTCAGTTATTGAAGAAAAAGCTAACTACGGCACCTATATTGTCATTGCCTGAAGGGAATGATGATTTTGTGATTTATTGTGATACATCAAAGCAAGGTCTCGGTTGTGTATTAATGCAACGAACGAAGGTGATTGCTTATGCGTCTAGACAATTGAAGATTCAAGAACAAAATTATACGACGCATGATTTGGAATTAGGCGCGGTTGTTTTTGCATTAAAGACTTGGAGGCACTACTTATATGGGGTCAAAAGTATTATATATACTAACCACAAAAGTCTTCAACACATATTTAATCAGAAACAACTGAATATGAGGCAGCGTAGGTGGATTGAATTATTGAATGATTACGACTTTGAGATTCGTTACCACCCGGGAAAGGCAAATGTGGTAGCCGATGCCTTGAGCAGGAAGGACAGAGAACCCATTCGAGTAAAATCTATGAATATAATGATTCATAATAACCTTACTACTCAAATAAAGGAGGCGCAACAAGGAGTTTTAAAAGAGGGAAATTTAAAGGATGAAATACCCAAAGGATCGGAGAAGCATCTTAATATTCAGGAAGACGGAACCCGGTATAGGGCTGAAAGGATTTGGGTACCAAAATTTGGAGATATGAGAGAAATGGTACTTAGAGAAGCTCATAAAACCAGATACTCAATACATCCTGGAACGGGGAAGATGTACAAGGATCTCAAGAAACATTTTTGGTGGCCTGGTATGAAAGCCGATGTTGCTAAATACGTAGGAGAATGTTTGACGTGTTCTAAGGTCAAAGCTGAGCATCAGAAACCATCAGGTCTACTTCAACAACCCGAAATCCCGGAATGGAAATGGGAAAACATTACCATGGATTTCATCACTAAATTGCCAAGGACTGCAAGTGGTTTTGATACTATTTGGGTAATAGTTGATCGTCTCACCAAATCAGCATATTTCCTGCCAATAAGAGAAGATGACAAGATGGAGAAGTTAGCACGACTGTATTTGAAGGAAGTCGTCTCCAGACATGGAATACCAATCTCTATTATCTCTGATAGGGATGGCAGATTTATTTCAAAATTCTGGCAGACATTACAGCAAGCATTAGGAACTCGTCTAGACATGAGTACTGCCTATCATCCACAAACTGATGGACAGAGCAAAAGGACGATACAAACGCTTGAAGACATGCTACGAGCATGTGTTATTGATTTCGGAAACAGTTGGGATCGACATCTATCGTTAGCAGAATTTTCCTACAACAACAGCTACCATTCAAGCATTGAGATGGCGCCATTTGAAGCACTTTATGGTAGAAAGTGCAGGTCTCCGATTTGTTGGAGTGAAGTGGGGGATAGACAGATTACGGGTCCGGAGATTATACAAGAAACTACCGAGAAGATCATCCAAATTCAACAACGGTTGAAAACCGCCCAAAGTCTACAAAAGAGCTACGCTAACATTAAAAGAAAAGATATAGAATTTGAAATTGGAGAGATGGTCATGCTTAAAGTTGCACCTTGGAAAGGCGTTGTTCGATTTGGTAAACGAGGGAAATTAAATCCAAGGTATATTGGACCATTCAAGATTATTGATCGTGTCGGACCAGTAGCTTACCGACTTAAGTTACCTCAACAACTCGCGGCTGTACATAACACTTTCCACGTCTCGAATTTGAAGAAATATTTTGCTAAAGAAGATCTCACTATTCCGTTAGATTAAATCCAAATCAACGAAAAACTCCAATTCATCGAAGAACCCGTCGAAATAATGGATCGTGAGGTTAAAAGACTTAAGCAAAACAAGATACCAATTGTTAAGGTTCGATGGAATGCTCGTAGAGGACCCGAGTTCACCTGGGAGCATGAAGATCAGATGAAGAAGAAATACCCGCATCTATTTCCAGAAGATTCGTCAACACCTTCAACAGCTTAAAATTTCGGGACGAAATTTATTTAACGGGTAGGTACTGTAGTGACCCGAACTTTTCCATGTTTATATATATTAATTGAGATTGATATTTACATGATTAAATGTTTCCAACATGTTAAGCAATCAAACTTGTTAAGACTTGATTAATTGAAATATGTTTCATATAGACAATTGACCACCCAAGTTGACCGGCGATTCACGAACGTTAAAACTTGTAAAAACGACATGACGATATATATATGGATATATATATAGTTAACATGATACTATGATAAGTAAACATATCATTAAGTATATTAACAATGAACCACATATGTAAAAACAAGACTACTAACTTAATGATTTTTAAACGAGACATATATGTAACGATTATCGTTGTAAAGACATTTAATGTATATATACCATATTAAGGGATATTCATACATGATAATATCATGATAATATAATAAGTTAAAATCTCATTTGATATTATAAACATTGGGTTAACAACATTTAACAAGATCGTTAACCTAAAGGTTTCAAAACAACACTTACATGTAACGACTAACGATGACTTAACGACTCAGTTAAAATGTATATACATGTAGTGTTTTAATATGTATTTATACACTTTTGAAAGACTTCAATACACTTATCAAAATACTTCTACTTAACAAAAATGCTTACAATTACATCCTCGTTCAGTTTCATCAACAATTCTACTCGTATGCACCCGTATTCGTACTCGTACAATACACAGCTTTTAGATGTATGTACTATTGGTATATACACTCCAATGATCAGCTCTTAGCAGCCCATGTGAATCACCTAACACATGTGGGAACCATCATTTGGCAACTAGCATGAAATATCTCATAAAATTACAAAAATATGAGTAATCATTCATGACTTATTTACATGAAAACAAAATTACATATCCTTTATATCTAATCCATACACCAACGACCAAAACCACCTACAAACACTTTCATTCTTCAATTTTATTCATCTAATTGATCTCTCTCAAGTTCTATCTTCAAATTCTAAGTGTTCTTCATATATTCTACAAGTTCTAGTTACATAAAATCAAGAATACTTTCAAGTTTGCTAGCTCACTTTCAATCTTGTAAGGTGATCATCCAACCTCAAGAAATCTTTGTTTCTTACAGTAGGTTATCATTCTAATACAAGGTAATAATCATATTCAAACTTTGGTTCAATTTCTATAACTATAACAATCTTATTTCAAGTGATGATCTTACTTGAACTTGTTTTCGTGTCATGATTCTGCTTCAAGAACTTCGAGCCATCCAAGGATCCGTTGAAGCTAGATCCATTTTTCACTTTTCCAGTAGGTTTATCCAAGGAACTTAAGGTAGTAATGATGTTCATAACATCATTCGATTCATACATATAAACCTATCTTATTTGAAGGTTTAAACTTGTAATCACTAGAACATGGTTTAGTTAATTCTAAACTTGTTCGCAAACAAAAGTTAATCCTTATAACTTGACTTTTAAAATCAACTAAACACATGTTCTATATCTATATGATATGCTAACTTAATGATTTAAAACCTGGAAACACGAAAAATACCGTAAAACCGGATTTACGCCGTCGTAGTAACACCGCGGGCTGTTTTGGGTTAGTTAATTAAAAACTATGATAAACTTTGATTTAAAAGTTGTTATTCTGAGAAAATTATTTTTATTATGAACATGAAACTATATCCAAAAATTATGGTTAAACTCAAAGTGGAAGTATGTTTTCTAAATTGGTCATCTAGACGTCGTTCTTTCGACTGAAATGACTACCTTTACAAAAATGACTTGTAACTTATTTTTCCGACTATAAACCTATACTTTTTCTGTTTAGATTCATAAAATAGAGTTCAATATGAAACCATAGCAATTTGATTCACTCAAAACGGATTTAAAATGAAGAAGTTATGGGTAAAACAAGATTGGATAATTTTTCTCATTTTAGCTACGTGAAAATTGGTAACAAATCTATTCCAACCATAACTTAATCAACTTGTATTGTATATTATGTAATCTTGAGATACCATAGACACGTATACAATGTTTCGACCTATCATGTCGACACATCTATATATATTTCGGAACAACCATAGACACTCTATATGTGAATGTTGGAGTTAGCTATACAGGGTTGAGGTTGATTCCAAAATATATATAGTTTGAGTTGTGATCAATACTGAGATACGTATACACTGGGTCGTGGATTGATTCAAGATAATATTTATCGATTTATTTCTGTACATCTAACTGTGGACAACTAGTTGTAGGTTACTAACGAGGACAGCTGACTTAAAACATCAAAATATATTAAAAGTGTTGTAAATATATTTTGAACATACTTTGATATATATGTATATATTGTTATAGGTTCGTGAATCAACCAGTGGCCAAGTCTTACTTCCCGACGAAGTAAAAATTTGTGAAAGTGAGTTATAGTCCCACTTTTAAAATCTAATATTTTTGGGATGAGAATACATGCAGGTTTAATAAATGATTTACAAAATAGACACAAGTACGTGAAACTACATTCTATGGTTGAATTATCGAAATCGAATATGCCCCTTTTTATTAAGTCTGGTAATCTAAGAATTAGGGAACAGACACCCTAATTGACGCGAATCCTAAAGATAGATCTATTGGGCCTAACAAACCCCATCCAAAGTACCGGATGCTTTAGTACTTTGAAATTTATATCATATCCGAAGGGTGTCCCGGAATGATGGAGATATTCTTACATATGCATCTTGTTAATGTCGGTTACCAGGTGTTCACCATATGAATGATTTTTATCTCTATGTATGGGATGTGTATTGAAATATGAAATATTGTGGTCTATTATTATGATTTGATATATATAGGTTAAACCTATAACTCACCAACATTTTTGTTGACGTTTTAAGCATGTTTATTCTCAGGTGATTATTAAGAGCTTCCGCTGTCGCATATTTAAATAAGGACGAGATTTGGAGTCCATGCTTGTATGATATTGTGTAAAAACTGCATTCAAGAAACTTATTTTGTTGTAACATATTTGTATTGTAAACCATTATGTAATGGTCGTGTGTAAACAGGATATTTTAGATAATCTACGTAAAGCTTTTTAAACCTTTATTGATGAAATAAAGGTTATGGTTTGTTTTAAAATGAATGCAGTCTTTGAAAAACGTCTCATATAGAGGTCAAAACCTCGCAACGAAATCAATTAATATGGAACGTTTTTAATCAATAAGAACGGGACATTTCTGGTTGCCCAAACGAACTTCTTCCCCTTGTGAGTTAACGCGGTCAAAGGACGTGCAATCAAAGAGAAACCTTCGATGAATCTACGGTAATAACCGGAGAGGCCTAAAAATTGGCGGATATGAGTAGGAGTAGTGGGGGTTTCCCACTTGCTAATGGATTCGATTTTCATAGGATCGACTTTGATACCTTGGCTACTAACAACGTGGCCAAGAAATTGAACTTCCTTCAACCAAAATTCACACTTGGAGAATTTGGCATATAGTTGCTCTTTCCTCAAAAGTTCTAGCATGAGTCGAAGATGTTGCTCATGTTCTTCTTCACTTTTGGAATAGATCAAGATATCATCTATGAAGATAATAATGAATTTGTTTAGGTATGACTTGCATACGCGATTCATAAGATCCATAAACACGTCAGGCACGTTAGTTAAACCGAATGGCATCACCAGAAACTCATAGTGACCATAACGAGTTCGGAACGCCTTCTTGAGTACATCGCTCTCCTTCACCCTCAACTGGTGATAACCTGATCGCAAATCGATCTTGGAGTAAACGCTTAATCCTTGCAGATGATCGAATAGATTCTTCAATCCTGGGAAGGGGATACCGAATCTTAATCGTCAACCTATTCAGTTCATGATAATCGATACACATGCAGAAAAATCCACCCTTCTTCTTCACGAACAAAATAGTTGCGCCCCAAGGCGATGAACTCGGTCGAATAAATCCACGATCTAGCAATTCCTGTAGTTGACTCTGCAACTCTTGCAGTTTGGAAGGTGCAAGTCGATAAGATGTGCGAGCTACAGGTGCAGCTCCTGGCACTAGATCGATCTGAAACTCCACTGATCGCGGCGGGGGTAATCCCGGCAATTCTTCTGGAAAGACTTCGAGAAATTCGTTCACAATCGGTAGATCCTTCACGCTTTTCTCCTCAGCCTCCACCTTCTTCACATGTGCCAAAATAGTAAAACGCCCTTTTCTCATGACCTTTTGTGCCTTCATGCAACTAATAAGGTTCAGCTTGGGGCTACATCTTTCCCCGTAAACAATTAGTGGCTCACCAGTCTCGCGAGGTATATGAAGAATCTTCTCACCATAGATAACTTCTGCCTTTACTTTGGACAGCCAGTCCATTCCGACTATCACATCAAAACTCCCCAACTTAATGGGTATCAAATCAATCTCAAAATCCACACCAGCTAAGTTTATTATACCTCCTCGGCCAATTTGGTCACCTTTCTCAAGTTTTCCATTGGCTACCTCAACAAGATGACTCTCCTCCAAAGGAACTAATGACCAATCTATCTTAGAGCAAAAGTGTCTACATACATAACTCCTATTGGCACCAGTATCAAACAAGACATATGCTAATAGTTTATTGATAGTGAATGTACCTGTAACCAAGTCAGGATCTTCACAGACATCTCTGGCGTTCATGTTGAAGACTCTTCCACATGCTGGCCCGCCATCATTCTTCTTGTTAGGACATTCATTCTTGAAGTGGCCCTACTGACCGCACTCAAAACACTTCCTTGGCCCATTCGGATTTGTCCTCACAGCTAGGGTGTTGATCTTACAATCTCTGGCGATGTGTCCAGTCCTTTTACACTTCTCACACACTACGTTGCAGTACCCAGTATGATGCTTATAGCATCTCTTGCACTAAGGAAGGCTACCTTTGTAGTTAGGGTTAGGGTTAGGGTTCCTCTAGTCGTTGTTTCCCTTAAAGTTCTCATACCTCTTGGCTGGGTTCTGATCAAAACCTTTACCCATACTTCCGTCCCACTTACGTTTCCCATTACTAGCTCCCGATTCGGATTTCACCTTCTCTGGCTCTTGGCGGGTAATTTGATTCATCAGGGTGTGCGCCATGCACATAGCTTCCAGGACATTTGCTGGTTTCGAAGAAGTAACATTTCCCTGAATGTCCTTGGGGAGTCCCTACAGATACCGTTCCATCTGTTTGTACTCAGGAGTAACCATTGTGGGGCACATCAAAGCTAACTCCAAGTACCTTCAGTTATAACATCAAGGTCAGTTCCTACAACCTTCAGTTCCCAAAACTCTACTTCCATTTACTGAATTTCAGTTCTGGGGCAGTATTCCTTAATCATAGCCCTCTTAAACTCCTCTCAGGGTGTTGCATAAGCTTCATCGATTCCCTGAGCCTGGGCGAACGTATTCCACTAAGTCAAAGCACCATCCGATAGCGTGCACGATGCGAACTTAGTCTTGTTCACTTCGGAGCAGTTACTAACACGAAACACCGATTCCAACTTTTCAAACCATCCCGTCAGCCCAACTGGCCCTTCCATTCCACTGAAATTGTGGGGCTTAAAACTCCGGAATTACTTGTAAGTGCACCCATTCTGAATATTCTGGTTAGCCGGTGGAGCTTGTGGGTTGGCATTCGCCATAGCTGCAGCTACTCGAGCAGCTATAATCTCCTCAATTTGCGCTGTAGTGGATGTTCCACTTGGACCTCTTCCATTTGCCATCGATCTTTCAAACAAAAATTTCGACTTAAGTCAAAATCCATTACTCATTAATCGATAACGTCATAGTACGGGGTAAGCAACATGGAAACAACACAATACATGTTAACTAAGCATGGAAACTAGTAGCAGATAACACCAAAACCAACATGTAATAACTTAAATAAAACACCGTAGAATAATTCAAACAACAGTAATTCCATTCATAATAAGAAAAGTAGCATATAACTTCATAAGGTCCATACAATACAAGAATGAAAAACATGAAACTACTAACGGAAATACGTAATGGAATCTATTACAACAGTCCTATGGTGAGGGTGGATACATGATGTCCATCATGTGGGACACCTGGTCCTCGAGCTCAGTCACCCGAGCACGCAAGGCATGCACTTCCTTCGTCAGCTCCTCGATGGTGAGTGGTGCCGGTGGTGCAGATGGTCCAGATGGTGAAGATGTAGCACTAGAAGTATATGGCACAGTGCGGTCAACCTTACGCACAAATGGATCAGCAGGGTACGGCACAACCCGCTTACGGGCTGTGACCCTAACCAACTGTCCATGTGCGTTCACGAACGGCTTAGCATCATTAACCCCTGGAATAACGGTACCATCATACCGGTACCACTTCTTCGGTAGGGTAGAGGGTGGCGGAACAGGCTCCTCCTCGGAATCCTCCTCAGAATCTTCCTCGCTGGTGTCATCGGATGATGATCCGTCTGAATCGTCTGAAGGTAGTTCAGGTACATCACGGGCGGGTGAAAGAGTCTGGCCGGTGGTCATGGCCCGGTATCTGCCAGGTGGAATCGGCACGACTCGTCCGTCAGCGGTGCATCTAACCCAATGTCGACGCTCGTTACGGAAGGGACCGTCCCTGTTTCCCCCAGGGATCACAGTAATACCGGAATGATGTTGTGGCCCAGGGAGTCTAGGGCTGGGTGGAGCTGGGATCTCCTCGGGATCCTCGTCTCTATCTGAGATGTCCATTAGGTCAGGTGCGTGTCTACTATCCCCAGAAGACAAATCACCAGAGTCGTCGAAGGGTAGCGATGAGTCAGCAACAATAGTAGGCGAAGTAGTGGATGTATCCGAATCACTCTCGAAGTCAATGGTCATGGGCGGCATGTTTGACATCTGAACAAGGAAAAATAACTTTTTCCATGTCAGTAAGACATATAGCAAGCACATAATTGGGCATAATAACTACAGCAACCTAGATCGTCTACAATAGTACATAGCATGGCAATAATAACAGTATCATACCGAAGTAACATGCAATCAAAAGCAGATAGTAGCATGTAGTAGCGAGAATAAGCAATAGCATACAGCAAGTTCATATAGCAGTAAAAGTAAGCAGTAGCATGCAGCAGTTCCGTAGAAACAAGTAAACGAGCAAGTTGTTGATTAGTCCTATTAGTGAATCCTACTCGACTCGGTCAAGACACACTAATGCAGCCATATTCCCTACAACCAATGCTCTGATACCAAATGTGACGCCTCGTACAAAACCATTATGTACGGATCATCAACAACAGGTCCATTACACGATATAATACTACATGCTGTTTCAAAACAAGTTTTGCATTCATGAAAAGGTAACATTTTTACCAACGTCAAATGTTTTACAAAAGATAACGTGCTTCTATGAATAGAAAGATTTAACATAAGTACGTGACACAAAGGTCATTACAAAGCCATTATTCAAAAATAACATAAGTTGTGAATGCAAAATAAAAGTTCCATGCTTGAGACATCTCTAAACTGAAATGTCCCGTTCATATTGATTATAAACGTTCCATATTAATTGATTTCGTTGCGAGGTTTTGACCTCTATATGAGACGTTTTTCAAAGACTGTATTCATTTTTAAAAACAACCATAACCTTTATTTTATCAATAAAGGTTTTAAAAACATTACGTAGATTATCAAATAATGATAATCTAAAATATACTGTTTACACACGACCATTACATAATGGTTTACAATAGAAATATATTACATCGACATATGTTTCTTGAATGCAGTTTTTACACAATATCATATAAACATGGACTCCAAATCTTGTCCTTATTTTAGTATGCAATAGCGGAAGCTCTTAGTATTCACCTGAGAATAAACATGCTTTAAACGTCAACAAAAATGTTGGTGAGTTATAGGTTTAACCTATATATATCAAATCGTAACAATAGACCACAAGATTTCATATTTCAATACACATCTCATACATAGAGATAAAAATCATTCATATGGTGAACACCTGGTAACCGACATTAACAAGATGCATATATAAGAATATCCCCATCATTCCGGGACACCCTTCGGATATGATATAAATTTCGAAGTACTAAAGCATCCGGTACTTTGGATGGGGTTTGTTAGGTCCAATAGATCTATCTTTAGGATTCGCGTCAATTTGAGTGTCGGTTCCCTAATTCTTAGATTACCAGACTTAATAAAAAGGGGCATATTCGATTTTGATAATTCAACCATAGAATGTAGTTTCACGTACTTGTGTCTATTTTGTAAATCATTTATAAAACCTGCATGTATTCTCATCCCAAAAATATTAGATTTTTAAAAGTGGGACTATAACTCACTTTTACAGATATTTCCTTCCTCGGAAATAAGACTTGGCCACGGATCGATTCACGAACATATACAAATATGTACATATATATCAAAGTATGATCAAAATATAATTACAACCATTTTTTTATGTTTTAAAGATTTGAGTGTATTAAGTCAGCTGTCCTCGTTAGTAACCTACAACTAGTTGTCCACAGTTAGATGTACAGAAATAAATCGATATATATTATCTTGAATCAATCCACGATCTAGTGTATACACGTCTCAGGCTAGATCACAACTCAAAGTATATATATTTTTGGAATCAACCTCAACCCTGTATAGCTAACTCCAACATTACTGCATATAGAGTGTCTATGGTTGTTCCAAATAATATATATACATGGGTCGATATGATATGTCAAAACATTTGCATACGTGTCTATGGTATCCCAAGATTACATAATATATTAGAATACATGTATAATACAATATAAGTTAGCTAGGATATGATTTGTATAGATTTGTTAAACATTTCCCGTAGCTAAAAAGATCAAAAATATCCAATCTTGTTTTACCCATAACTTCTTCATTTTAAATCGGTTTTTAGTGAATCAAATTGCTATGGTTTCATATTGAACTCTATTTTATGAATCTAAACAGAAAAAGTATAGGTTTATAGTCAGAAATATAAGTTACAAGTCATTTTTGTAAAGGTAGTCATTTCAGTCGAAAGAACGACGTCTAGATGACCATTTTAGAAAACATACTTCCACTTTGAGTTTAACCTTAATTTTTGGATATAGTTTCATGTTCATATGAAAAATCATTTTCCCAGAAGAACAAATTTTAAATCAAAGTTTATCATAGTTTTTAATTATCCAAACCAAAACAGCCCCCGGTTTCACTACGACGACGTATATTCGATTTTATGGTGTTCATCGTGTTTCCAGGTTTTAAATCATTAAGTTAGTATATCTTAAAGATATAGAACATGTGTATAGTTGATTTTAAAAGTCAAGTTAGAAGGATTAACTTTTGTTTGCGAACAAGTTTAGAATTAACTAAACTATGTTCTAGTGATTACAAGTTTAAACCTTCGAATAAGATAGCTTTATATGTATGAATCGAATGATGTTATGAACATCATTACTACCTCAAGTTTTCTGGATAAAACTACTGGAAATGAGAAAAATGGATCTAGCTTCAAAGGATCCTTGGATGGCTTGAAAGCTCTTGAAACAGAATCATGACACGAAAACAGTTCAAGTAAGATTTTCACTCGAAATAAGATTGTTATAGTTGTAGAAATTGAATCAAAGTTTGAATATGAATATTCCCTTGAATTAGAAAGATAACCTACTGTAAATAACAAAGGTTCCTTGATCTTAGATGATTACTTAGAATGGATTAGAAAGCTTGGAAGTAGACTTGCAAACTTGGAAGTATTCTTGATTTTTATGAAACTATACTTATGGAATTTATGAAGAACACTTAGAACTTGAAGATAGAACTTGAGAGAGATCAATTAGATGAAGAAAATTGAAGAATGAAAGTGTTTGTAGGTGTTTTTGGTCGTTGGTATATGGATTAGATATAAAGGATATGTAATTTTGTTTTCATGTAAATAAGTCATGAATGATTACTCATATTTTTGTAATTTTATGAGATATTTCATGCTAGTTACCAAATGATGGTTCCCACATGTGTTAGGTGACTCACATGGGCTGCTAAGAGCTGATCATTGGAGTGTATATACCAATAGTACATACATCTAAAAGCTGTGTATTGTACGAGTACAAATACGGGTGCATACGAGTAGAGTTGTTGATGAAACTGAACAAGGATGTAATTGTAAGCATTTTTGTTAAGTAGAAGTATTTTGATAAGTGTCTGGAAGTCTTTCAAAAGTGTATGAATACATATTAAAACACTACATGTATATACATTTTAACTGAGTCGTTAAGTCATCGTTAGTCGTTACATGTAAATGTTGTTTTGAAACCTTTAGGTTAACGATCTTGTTAAATGTTGTTAACCCAATGTTTATTATATCAAATGAGATGATAAATTGTTACATTATCATGTTATTATGATATATAAAATATCTTAGTATGATATATATACAGTTAAATGTCGTTACAACGATAATCGTTACATATATGTCTCGTTTCGAAATCATTAAGTTAGTAGTCTTATTTTTACATATGTAGTTCATTGTTAATACACTTAATGATATATTTACTTATCATTTAACATAATTAACCAAGTGTATCAATATCTTAATATGATTCATATGTACCTAGTAAGACGTTATTATAACGATAATCGTTATATATATCGTTTTCGAGTTTCTTAATTTAATAGTCTCATTTTTTATGTATATAACTCATTGTTAAAATACCTAATGAGATACTTACTTATAATAAAATCATGTTAACTATATATATAACCATATATATATCATCGTATAGTTTTTACAAGTTTTAACGTTCGTGAATCACCGGTCAACTTGGGTGGTCAATTGTCTATATGAAACCTATTTCAATTAATCAAGTCTTAACAAGTTTAATTGCTTAACACATTGGAAACATTTAGTCATGTAAATATCAATCTCAATTAATATATATAAACATGGAAAAGTTCGGGTCACTACAGTACCTACCAGTTAAATAAATTTCGTCCCGAAATTTTAAGCTGTTGAAGGTGTTGACGAATCTTCTGGAAATAGATGCGGGTATTTCTTCTTCATCTGATCTTCATGCTCCCAGGTGAACTCGGGTCCTCTACGAGCATTCCATCGAACCTTAACAATCGGTATCTTGTTTTGCTTAAGTCTCTTAACCTCACGATCCATTATTTCGACGGGTTCTTCAATGAACTGAAGTTTTTCATTGATTTGGATTTCGTCCAACGGAATAGTGAGATCTTCTTTAGAAAAACATTTCTTCAAATTCGAGACGTGGAAAGTGTTATGTACAGCCGCGAGTTGTTGAGGTAGCTCCAGTTGGTAAGCTACTGGTCCGACACGATCTATAATCTTGAATGGTCCAATGTACCTTGGATTTAGTTTCCCCCGTTTACCAAATCGAACAACGCCTTTCCAAGGTGAAACCTTAAGCATGACCATTTCTTCAATTTCAAACACTATATCTTTTCTTTTACTGTCCGCGTAGCTCTTTTGTCGACTTTGGGCGGTTTTCAATCATTGTTGAATTTGGATGATTTTCTCGGTAGTTTCTTGTATTATCTCTGGACCCGTAATTTGTCTACCCCCCACTTCATTCCAACAAATCGGAGACCTGTACTTTCTACCATAAAGTGCCTCAAACGGTGCCATCTCAATACTAGAATGATAACTGTTATTGTAGGAAAATTCTGCTAACGGTAGGTGTCGATCCCAACTGTTTCCGAAATCAATAACACATGCTCGTAGCATGTCTTCAAGCATTTGTATCATCCTTTCGTTCTGCCCATCAGTTTGTGGATGATAGGCAGTATTCATGTCTAGACGAGTCCCCAATGCTTGTTGCAACGTCTGCCAGAACCTTGAAACAAATCTACCATCCCTATCAGAGATAATAGAGACGGGTATTCCATGTCTGGAGACAACCTCCTTCAAATACAATCACGCCAACTTCTCCATTTTGTCATCTTCTCTCATTGGCAGGAAGTGTGCTGACTTGGTGAGACGATCAACAATTACCCAAATAGTATCATAACCACTTGCAGTCCTTGGCAATTTAGTAATGAAATCCATGGTAATGTTTTCCCATTTCCATTCCGAGATTTCAGGTTGTTGTAGTAGACCTGATGGTTTCTGATGTTCAACTTTGACCTTAGAACACGTCAAACATTCTCCTACATATTTAGCAATATCGGCTTTCATACCCGGCCACCAAAAGTGTTTCTTGAGATCTTTATACATCTTCCCCGCTCCGAGATGTATTGAATATCTAGTTTTATGTACTTCTTTAAGTACCATTTCTCTCACATCTCCAAACCTTGGTACCCAAATTCTATCAGCCCTATATCGGATTCCATCTTCCCAAATATTAATATGTTTCTCTGATCCTTAGGGTATCTCATTCTTCAACTTTCCTTCTTTTACAACCCCCTGTTGCGCCTCCTTTATTTGAGTAGTAAGGTTAGTACGAATAATTATATTAATAGCTTTTACCCGTAAAGGTTCTCTGTCCTTTCTACTCAAAGCGTCGGCTACCACATTCACCTTCCCCGGGTGGTATCGAATCTCAAAATCATAATCATTCAACAGTTCAATCCATCTGCGTTGTCTCATATTCAGTTGCTTCTGATTAAATATATGTTGGAGACTTTTGTGGTCGGTATATATAATACTTTTGACCCCATATAAATAATGCCTCTAAGTCTTTAATGCAAAAACAACAGCACCCAATTCCAAATCGTGAGTTGTATAATTTTGCTCGTGAATCTTCAATTGTCTAGACGCATAAGCAATCACCTTCATTCGTTGTATTAATACACAACCGAGACCTTGCTTTGATGCGTCACAATAAATCACAAAATCATCATTCCCTTCAGGCAATGACAATATAGGTGCCGTAGTTAGCTTTTTCTTCAATAACTGAAACGCCTTCTCTTGTTCATCCTTCCATTCAAATTTCTTCCCTTTATGCGTTAATGCAGTCAAGGGTTTTGCTATTTTGGAGGAATCTTGGATGAATCTTCTGTAGTAACCAGCCAATCCTAAAAATTGACGTATATGCTTCGGAGTTTTTGGGGTTTCCCACTTTTCAACTGTTTCAATCTTTGCTGAGTCCACCTGGATACCTTCTTTGTTCACTATGTGACCGAGGAATTAAACTTCTTCCAACCAAAATGCACACTTTAAAAACTTAGCGTACAGTTTTTCTTTCCTCAATACTTCTAGCACTTTTCTCAAATGTTCTTCGTGCTCTTGATCATTCTTTGAGTAAATAAGTATGTCATCGATGAAAACAATGACAAACTTGTCAAGATATGGCCCACACACTCGGTTCATAAGGTCCATGAACACAGCTGGTGCGTTAGTCAATCCAAACGGCATAACCATAAACTCGTAATGACCATAACGCGTCCTAAAAGCAGTTTTTGGAATATCATCCGCCTTTACTCGCATTTGATGATATCCAGAACATAAATCTATTTTCGAATAAACCGACGAGCCTTGTAGTTGATCAAATAAATCGTCAATTCTCGGCAGTGGATAACGGTTTTTGATGGTAAGTTTATTCAACTCTCTGTAGTCAATACACAACCTAAATGTACCATCCTTCTTCTTGACAAACAAAACAGGAGCTCCCCATGGTGATGTGCTAGGTCGAATGAAACCACGTTCTAATAGTTCTTGCAGTTGGCTTTGCAGTTCTTTCATTTCGCTGGGTGCGAGTCTGTATGGAGCACGAGCTATTGGTGCAGCTCCTGGTACAAGGTCTATTTGAAATTCAATGAATCGATGTGGGAGTAATCCCGGTAATTCTTTCGGAAATACATCGGGAAAGTCTTTTGAGACGAGAACATCACTGATGCTCTTTTCTTCAGTTTGTACTTTCTCGACGTGTGCTAGAACAGCATAGCAACCTTTTCTTATTAGTTTTTGTGCCTTCAAATTACTAATAAGATGTAGCTTCATGTTGCCCTTTTCTCCGTACACCATTAAGGGTTCTCCTTCTTCTCGTACAATGCGAATTGCATTTTTGTAACATACGATCTCTGCTTTCATCTCCTTCAGCCAGTCCATGCCAACTATTACATCAAAACTCCCTAACTCTACTGGTATCAAATCAATCTTAAATATTTCGCTACCCAGTTTAATTTCTCGATTCCGACATATATAATCTGCTGAAATTAATTTACCATTTGCTAATTCGAGTAAAAAATTACTATCCAACAGCGTCAATGGACAACTTAATTTAGCACAAAAATCTCTACTCATATAGCTTCTATCCGCACCCGAATCAAATAAAACGTAAGCAGATTTATTGTCAATAAGAAACGTACCCGTAACAAGCTCCAGGTCTTCCTGTGCCTCTGCCGCATTAATATTGAAAACTCTTCCGCGGCCTTGTCCATTCGTGTTCTCCTTGTTCGGGCAATTCCTAATAATGTGGCCCGGTTTTCCACATTTATAACAAACTACATTGGCATAACTTGCTCCGACACTACTTGCTCCGCCATTACTCGTTCCGACACCATTTGTTCCTGTCGTTCTGTTAACCCCTGGTCCGTAGACCTCACACTTCGCCGCGCTATGACCATTTCTTTTACACTTGTTGCAAAATTTGGTGCAAAACCCTGAGTGATACTTTTCACACCTTTGGCATAACTGCTTCTGATTGGTGTTGTTGTTGCGGTTGTTATCGTTGTTGGGATGATTGTTATAGTTGTTGTTGTTGTTGTTGTGCCGTTTGTTGTAGTTGCAATTGATGTTACGATTGTTGGGATAGTTGTTGTTGTTTTGGTGACTCTTATCACTGTTTTCCTCCCACTTTATTTTGACTAAGTTCACGTTGGCCTCTTCAGCTGCCTGTTCTTTAATTCTTCCCTCAATCTGGTTCACTAGTTTGTGAGCCATTCTACATGCCTTTTGTATGGAGGCAGGCTCGCGTGAACTTATATCTTCTTGGATTCTCTTAGGTAACCCTTTCACAAATGTGTCGATCTTCTCTTCCTCATCTTCGAACGCTCTCGGACACAATAGGCACAATTCTGTAAATCGTCTTTCGTACGAAGTAATATCGAATCCCTGTGTTCGTAACCCTCTAAGTTCTGACTTGAGCTTATTAACCTCGATTCTCGGACGGTACTTCTCGTTCATCAAGTGCTTGAATGCTGACCATGGTAGCGCGTAAGCAGCATCATGTCCCACTTGCTCTAGATAGGTATTCCACCATGTTAACGTAATACCTGTGAAGGTATGCGTAGCGTACTTCACTTTGTCTCCTTTAGCACACTTACTTATGGCAAACACCGATTCAACTTTCTCGGTCCACCATTTCAATCCGATTGGTCCTTCGGTCCCATCAAATTCTGAAGGTTTGCAGGCAGTGAATTCCTTGTAGGAGCATCCTACACAATTTCTTGCGCCGTTAGCTGTATTGCTAGATTCAGAATTATTGTTGGTATGTAGCACGGCCTGTACTGCGGCTATGTTTGAAGCAAGAAAGGCACGAAATTCCTCTTCGCTCATATTCAAGGTGTGTCGAGTAGTCGGTGCCATTTCCTTCAAAATAGTCAAATGAAACAATTTAATCATACAGAATATTAAGAGTAGTCAATAGTATCTCGTAGCATAATATGAACTCATTTATAAAAGCTTTTTCTTCATATTAGCGTTTTATAAGTTTAAATTCGGGTACTACCTACCCGTTAAGTTCATACTTAGTAGCTAATATACAATTCAACTACTACAATTCCATATGAAAAACTGATTATAATAATATATCACATACAAATATTCTTCAACTTACAACTTCGCTATATTACATATAACATGAAATATAGTACACTATGATACAGGACAGTTTTGAAGATAAATCTAGTTAATACGCAAGTTGTTCAGCAAAGGAAATAAAGACACGTAATTCATAAGTCCAGAAACAAGTCATGCATTCTGATTTTACTAAGACGACTTCCCATCCTTGGTCTTGTGGAAAATAACCGTTATGACCACTAGCTAGGCAGCATGTTGTAATGTCGTCAAAAGGACGAGGGTTTCATAATGTCCAACAGCCCCGTAATAATCTAAAAACCTTGTTTCTCACCCCAATTACTGAATCCGTCACTTGTGGGAAAGTTTTATTTAAAAGCTGCAATCCGATGTTCTTTTTCTTACTTTGGTAAGAAGTGAACATCACTAACCCGTAAGCATAACATGCTTCTTTATGTTGCATGTTAGAAGCTCTTTCTAATTCACGAAATCCTATGTTGGGATATGTTGAGTCAAAATAGGTTCTTAACCCGTAGCATAAAATTGCATTTGGGTTCCCCGCATTTAACGCTTTAAAGAAAACACGGCGTAACTTAAAGTCTCCCCAATGTGATATACCCCACCTATTAAAGGAAAGCCTTTTATAAACTAAGGCATTTCTAGAAAGTCTTTCAAATGTTTGACAAGTTAATTTCGCCATAACTAAATGTGCTGATGAATTCTGACCGACTCTAGACAAGATTTCCTCAATCATATCCTCTGGTAGGTCTTCTAAAATATTCGGTTGTCTACCCTTAACGTCCATTTTGTTTTTATACTGTAAAATAGAAAAGGATTAGATTCGTAAAAAATAATTAACAAACAATACAAGCAATTTTTACATAGAACATAAAAGTACAAGCACACTACAATACATATAATACACAACATGATTACAACCGTCTAATCTGAATCACTGGTTTCTTCTTCTTCAGACTTGGTTCGTTTTCCTAATTTTCTAGGAATATATGCTGTTCCTCTAATACGAGCCGTCATTATCCTTAGAGGTTCCCGGGTCATTGTTACATTTTAGGAAATACGGATGTTGTCAATACATAAAAAGTTCATCGGGGTTGGAATCGGGTTTCTCTATTTTTATACCTTTTCCCTTATTATTTTCTTTAGCTTTATTAAATTGGGTCGAGGTAATTTCTATAAGATCATCGGAATCCTCATCGGGATCCGATTCATCGGAAAATTGGTAATCTTCCCAATATTTTGCTTCCTCCGCGGAAACACCATTGACCATTATTAACTTTGGTCCGTTGGTTGAGGATTTTCTTTTATTTAATCGATTTACTATAGGTATCAATATTTCTTCCTCCGGAACCTCTTCTTCTTCTGGTTCCTCCTCTTCCGATTCGTCCTCTTCTGGTTCCTCTTCTTCCGGTACTTCCTCTTCCGGTTCCTCCTCTTCCGGTTCCTCTTCGGGAATTTGTGAATCTTCCCAAAATATATTCGACTCTTCATTATTATTAGGTGAATCAAGAGGATTTGTACTAGAGGTAGACATATATCACACAATATCAAACACGTTAAGAGATTAATATATCACATAATATTTACATGTTAATAATATATAGTTTCTAACAAAAAAAAATGTTAAGCAATCGTTTTTGAAAAAAAACACGGTCGAAGTCTAGACTCACTAATGCATCCTAACAAACCCGTTCATATTGATTATAAACGTTCCATATTAATTGATTTCGTTGCGAGGTTTTGACCTCTATATGAGACGTTTTTCAAAGACTGCATTCATTTTTAAAAACAACCATAACCTTTATTTTATCAATAAAGGTTTTAAAAACATTACGTAGATTATCAAATAATGATAATCTAAAATATACTGTTTACACACGACCATTACATAATGGTTTACAATAGAAATATATTACATCGACATATGTTTCTTGAATACAGTTTTTACACACTATCATACAAACATGGACTCCAAATCTTGTCCTTATTTTAGTATGCAATAGCGGAAGCTCTTAGTATTCACCTGAGAATAAACATGCTTTAAATGTCAACAAAAATGTTGGTGAGTTATAGGTTTAACCTATATATATCAAATCGTAACAATAGACCATAAGATTTCATATTTCAATACACATCCCATACATAGAGATAAAA